>NC_044035.1:247489894-247789894 GCF_901765095.1 Microcaecilia unicolor | reverse complement strand
TCTCTAGATTCATCTGCTGCTCACACTGAGGAAGGGAAAATTTATGTCTTATCTGATAATTTTCTTTCCTTTAGTCTCAGCAGTTGAATCCAGAGGCCCGCCACTTGCTGCTGTTTGCCGTGCCTCTTGGTTCCAGGTCTCTGAACATTGGAGTTTCCTTTTTTTCAATGTTTGGGTTGGATGCAGTCCTTGTCTGTTGGTTCTGCTGCTGCTTCTGTGAGGAAGGTTTTTGGATTAGAGTTTTCTTCCTTCTGCTCGGATGCGACACATACTGACTGGAGGCGGAGTTGGTTGTCCTAAAACACTGAGGCCCAGATGCATCAACCAAACGTTAAAAAAATCTAAAACGTAAAAGTCGTTAACGAATTTTAAAAAACGAAGAATGCACCAAAAAAACAAGCCGCACATGTTCGGTGCGGTATTGTAAAGTACAATGCATCAAACTGGTGTAATCCCCGTCGTTAATTGGCCCCTAAAGCATGCGCAGAGCAGCCAAGTGTTATGCTGGCTGCTCTGCACATGCCACAAACGTCAAAACAAACAAACAAAAAACAAAACAAAACACAAACACGTTGAAAATAAAAGCGGCAAAGGCGCTCGTCAGGAGCAGCCTGTATGGACGCCCCCCCCCCCGCCCGCTGCCCGCTTCCCCCTGTATTAAATAAAAAAATCAAAACAAAAATCAAAAGTTTAGCAGCCCCGGCCCCCCTCCCTTCCTCTTTCTCTCTCTCTCTCTCTCTTTCTCCTCCCACAACTCCGCCTCCCGCCATCCTCCGCCCCGTGCCCCGCCTCCCTGAGGTCATCGCCGCCGCTCCCCCTTCCACCGGACCCTCCCTCTGCCTTACCGGGCCCGTGCAGCGCCTCTCACCTCTGCGTGAGGCGCTGCATGGGCAAGACGGGGGTGGGCCCAGGTCAGGGAAGGAGAGATGTCCTGAAGACTCGCGGCGATCAGATGTTCTTCTTGCCCGTGCAGCGCCTTCACACAGAGGTGAGAGGCGCTGCACAGGCCCGGTAAGGCGAAGGGGGGGGGGTCCGGTGGGGGGGGGAGCGGCGGCGACGACCTCAGGGAGGCGGGGCACGGGGGCTGAGGATGGCGGGAGGCGGAGCTGTGGGAGAAGGAGAAAGAGAGAGGAAGGGAGGGGGGCCGGGGCTGCTAAACTTTTGATTTTTGTTTTGATTTTTTATTTAATACAGGGGGAAGCAGGGAGCAGTAGCGACCTCGGGCGGGGGAACAGGGCCGTCTATACAGGACGCTCCTGACGAGCGCCTTTGCCCCCTCCAGATCCTTTTTTGCGTTTTGGTTTGATTTTCTTTTTTATGCAGGGGGAAGCGGGGAGCCACGTGTTTGTGTGGGTTATTTATATTTTCAAACGTCCCAGCTTGGATTTTTATGCTGCTGGGAGAAGCGGGGAGCAGTATCTGTATGACAGCTCAGGCCTTAAAGACAGCTCTGACTTCACGTTAAATATTTCAATGTAAATGATTCGGTGCAATCGTCGGTATGGTTAGTGCATCCTGAATTGTCCACATTGCAATTGTAAGTGACTCGTTTGCATTTCGTTTTTGTTAGCTGCTAGCGTCGTCGGAAAATGGCCTTTAATGCATGCTACGGTTGAAAATTTCTTCGTTAAAGGGTCGTTAAAGTTTAGTCCATCTGGGCCTGAGTTCAGTACAGTTCTCTGTCTCTACCTGCTGGTAAATAGGCACAACCCATCGGTCTCTGGATTCATCTGCTGCAACTAAAGGAAAGAAAATTCAGGTAAGACATAATTTATTGGGGGTTTTTTCTTGGTATGTTTATTTTATTTATCTATCAAATTTATATCCTGCTTATCCAGCTCATCTAACGGATTACAACTAACACTCATAAAACCAAAAAAAAAAAAAAAAATAATAATGTTTTTTTTTTAAACGTGTAACTATTACTCTAAAATATAGAGGAGGACCCCTTAATTAATTTTTTTCCAAAATAGCTTTTATTGGAATGCAAGAAAAAAAAAAATTACAAATACACTCTGTAAATCAGAACAGTCCCACAGCTCCCCCCACCGAACCCCAGGACAGCAGTGGTATCAGAAGAATAAACCCGGGAGACATCCAGTGATCCCTTTTTAGCTGTCTCACTCGATGCTGAAAAGGCGTTCAATAGAATTGAATGGAATTACCTATTTCAGGTAATGAAATGGTTTAACTTCTGCCCTCAATTCATTAAAATGGTTCAGCTTCTTTATAATAATCCCCTAACTGCAATTGCAGTGAATGGTACACTTTCCCAATTGTTAAATCTTAAACGAGATACCAAACAAGGCTGCCCACTATCCCTACGCCTTTTTAATATTGCCCTTGAGCCTCTCACTCTTGCTATTAGAGCAAAGTCCAACAGTTTCCTCTGGGAAGGAAATGTATAAACCATTTATTTATGCTGATGACATTTTAGTCTACACTACACCAGACTCTTCCAGTATTGCTGGAAGTTATAAACTCATTTAAGAACATAAATATTGCCATACTGGGACAGACCGAAGGTCCATCAATCCCAGCATCCTGTTTCCAACAGGGCCAATCCAGGTTACAAGTACCTGGCAAGATCCCAAAACAGTACAATACATTTTATGCTGCTTATCCTAGAAATAAGCAGTGGATTTTGCCCAAGTCCATTTTAATAATGGCTTTTGGACTTTTCTTTTAGGAAGTTATCCAAACCTTTTTTAAACCCTGCTAAGCTAACTGCTTTTAGTACATTCTCTGGCAACAAATTCGAGTTTAATTACATGTTGAGTAAAGAAATATTTTCTCCACTTCGTTTTAAATTTACTACTTTGTAACTTCATCGCATGCCCCCTAGTCCTAGTATTTTTGGAAAGCGTAAACAGACGCGTCACGTCTACACGTTCAACTCCACTCATTATTTTATAGACCTCTATCGTATCTCCCCTCAGTCGCCTTTTCTCCAAGCTGAAGAGCCCTAGCCAGTTTAGCCTTTCCTCATAGGGAAGTCGTCCCATCCCCTTTATCATTTTCGTCGCACTTCTCTGCACCTTTTCCACTATATCTTTTTAGAGATGCGGCGACCAGAATTGAACACAATATTCGAGGTGCGGTCACACCATGGAGTGATACAAAGGCATTATAACATCCTCATTTTTGTTTTCCATTCCTTTCCTAATAATACCTAACATTGTATTTGCTTTCTTAGCCATCATCGCACACTGAGCAGAGGGTTTCAACGTATCGTCAACGATAGCGCCTAGATCCCTTTCCTGGTCAGTGACTCCTAACATAGAACTTTGTATTGTGTAGCTGTGGTTCGGGTTCCTCTTTCCCACATGCATCACTTTGCACTTGCTCACATTAAGTGTCATCGGCTATTTGAATGCCAAGTCTCGTAAGGTCATCTTGTAATTTTTCACAATCCTCTTGTGATTTAACAACTTTGAATAACTTTGTGTCGTCAGCAAATTTAATTACCTCACTAGTTACTCCCATCTCTAGATCATTTATAAATATGTTAAAAAGCAGCGGTCCCAGCACAGACCCCTGCGGAACCCCATTATCTACCCTTCTCCATTGAGAATAATGACCATTTAACACTATTGTCTGTTTTCTATCTTTTTAACCAGTTTTTAATCCACAATAGAACACTAGCTCCTATCCCATGACTGTCCAGTTTTCTCAGGAGTCTTTCATGAGGTACTTTGTCAAATGCCTTTTGAAAATCCAGATACACAATATTAACTGGCTTACCTTTATCCACGTTTGTTCACCCCTTCAAAGAAATGTAATTCGCCCTTCTCCCAAAGTTGTCCAAGGGTATGCGAGCCATTGCAAGCCCATCATTTATAAATTCTAAGCCCTGGACCAAAGGAAGGAGCAAATTGTACAGCTGTTAGGGATGCCTCCTTTCTGGAAAGAACTTCCCATGAATCTGACACCAAGTATGTAGGGAATAACTAAATTCCAGAGGAGTCACCTGAATTATATGCAAAATATCTTCAGGAACCAGGGAATGGCCCATAAAAGGAGTGGAGCCCAGCCATTCCTATTCCCAATGAGTCAATTTCTTTGAACTGCCCTGCAGCCAGTTGGACACAATTCGCAATTGTGCTGCTTTAAAATATAGCTCAAATTTGGGTACCCCCTTTAAGTTTCAGTTGATATAGCATTGCCCGACCCACCTTAGAAGGGCGCTTGAATCATGTGGTGGTTAAAATTCTGAGGGCTATTTTGTATAAAAGCTATGGACCATAGTAGGTGCCATAGATGTGTTCAGAGAAGGAGGTAATTTATGTTGAGTATAATATCACCTCTAATCATTTTGAAAATTTGGCTCCTATGCTGGGGGCCTGAATGCTGGTCCTTTCAGCTGTAATTACCTCTATAATAAAGTTGTCTCTCTGAGGACATGTGTAGTCTCCACAAGAAGAATTATATTTATTTTGGGGTTTTGTTTTGGGTTTTTTTTTCCCTTTCCCCTTTTGAGTTTTTTTTAGGGTCAGCAGAGCAAATGGCTTGTTTTGCAGGTGTGTAGAATTACCTTCTGCTCACCTCTCCACTGCAGATTGAATCACTTTGATCTCCTGCGTACTCTGTCCATTCCCGAGGATCCCATCTTTCTCCCAGTCGTCCCTCCTGAGGAAAGGAAGGGGGACTCGGAGCAAAAGCCTCCATTGAAGATCCTGCAAGAGCTGATGGAGCCCAGGTCAGTGGTGGTGGTTTGTCTGGGCTGATATTTTGGTAGTGCCACTTTTTGGAAAATTGTTCAGAAACTAGGGCAGTGGATCATTAGGTTTGTCCCCTGTGGTGGTGGTTTGGGGTGTATTGATGTAGGAGTGCATGGGTGTGATCATTTTGGGTTTGGTTCTGTTGTGTAGCATCATGACTCTTTTTTACAGGGTGGATATTTGTGGATTTCTGTGTCGTAGGATGCTCCCCAGGGCCAGCTCAGCCTATGAACCAGGTGAGGCTCTGGTCCAGGGTGCCAACCCTAAAGGGCTCCAAACACCCAAGCCTATGACGTCACCCGGCCCATAGTTGAATTGCTGCTTGTTCGTACCAGGGTTGCGTCAGTTCCCACTAGCAAGTAGGAGGGGCGGGCGCCGGGCAGCTTGTCTCCTTGAGTGCTTTGCTTTCTCAGCCAGTCCTGTTCTTCCTCCTCCCTCTGCTGGACGCTGTTGCCGACGTTGACCATTGATGCTCCCTCTGCTGACTCCTCCCAGGCCCTCCGCCTTGCAGCAGCTTATAAGTGCACAGAGTATCTTGAAACCACCTATCCTGGAAGACACTGCTAGTGGATGCAACTAGCAAGGCTAGCTGGGATTGGATAACCACCAACATCCAAACCCAGCGTGCTTTGCATGGAAGAATGGGACACTGAAGCATTTAAACTGCTTCAGCGTTTACTGCGTTCTATTTTTGGCTTGCCCACTACCTCTGCTGCCTTCTGACTGACAGAACCAACTGCATGCTGCCAACTGGACCAACCGTCTCCTGCCTAGCCTGCCTGTACTGTCTTTCCCGACACCCGAACCAACAACCATCCCGCCTCTGCTGCCTGCCATCTTCTACTCTGCTAGCCCGCTGCTGCTCTGAGTGACTTGAAAGAACCGCTTTTATGGAGCAGATAAAGGAATCCGGTCTTGTTTTGAGTCCCGAGGGGGAAGGCCGGGAGGGAATGGAATGCGGAATGGTGGAAGTTGCTGTTAGGGGGGGAAGGGAGTGCAGACTTGCAGGAGATGTTGCTGTTGGGTGGGAATGGAGGGCAGAATTGTGGGAGATGTTGCTGATTGGAGGGGGGAGGGAGGACAGAATTGCAGGAGATGTTGCTGATGGGAGGGAAGGGAGGGTGGAATAGTGGGAGAGAGAGGTTTCTAGAGAGAGCTGGGCTGTGGGGGGAGCAGTTGTTGAAAGGAAAGCACATTCCAGGGCATTGGGGTGTCAGGAGAGAAGCTAGGAAAAGTATATATGTAGTTTTTGCAGCTCATATCCCCAGATTGGCCCCAGTGTAGGGGCGGGGCAGCAAAAGCAAAATTTGGTCCAGGTGTCACAACTGCTTGAGCCAGCTCTGATGCTCCTTTACTCACATCAGTCTGGTACATATTCCAAGATCTCTGACTCTAAATGAAACAGAGCGGAATTTGTTTTCAGCAACACACTCTTCATCTAAGAGGATCTGAATCCATTTTCTAATTATGGCGCTGTGGGGTGACCTTGAAATATTTACAGTGTGCAGTCATCCAGTTTATAACCAGCTACCTCCCTTTGTGAGGCAATGTGATATGTCCAGAGTTGCTCCATCCCTTTTCCTTACCTATTGCATATTACCATTTCCATACCCTGTATTGTGCATAAGAACTAATGTATCCCGCTGGGCGTTGCTGCAGCTGGTGGCAATGAAGAAAAATCCTCCCCATGGGTTTTATGTTTCTTGGCTTTTGATCACCAATAAATGGACAGCTTTGTGGGTACATTAGGATGGTGGGTGATAAATACTTTTCCATTATGTAGCTTCCCACTATTCCAGAACCTGTGGGATAGTTGTGTTCCATCAACCAGCAGGTGGAAATAGAGAACTGAAAATTGAGCTGAGAGTCATCTCTCTTGGCATCCAGCCCAGCTCCTCAGTATTTTCTATCTCCAGCAGTGTTTCTTTTCAGCCTCTGGTTCTGAGTGTGTTGTTCCTGGTCCAGTTGGTCAGCTGGCTCTCAGTTGAGCGTTAAATATTGAGGAGCGGGACTGGATGCCAAGAGAGAGATGTCTCAGATCAGTTTTCAGTTCTTTTTCTCCACCTACTGGTTGATGGACACAACTGTCCCACAGGTTCTGGAATAGTGGGAAGGACCAATGGAAAAGAAATTATCAGGTAAGACCTAGTTTCTCTTTTGCCTGCTTTAGATGAGTGTCCTTGCTTCTCCTCAGCCTAAGGATGCTGCAGCTTATAGCTGCCAGAGGCAGAGGGTATCCTACCCATTTTGAAAGTTATACTTCAGCCTGAAGATGGTCACTGCAGTGACTGGGCTAGATGGGAGAGAGAATAAATGTGGGGTGGGGGAGTTTGCAATAATGTGTAGATGTGAAGGAAGACTTATGTCACCATATGTGTGATAGAGGTTACCACAGTGGGCCAAAAACTAGGGAAACCAAATCTTTTTTTCTGCCCCTGACACTTGTGATCTTGGGTTGGTCACTTTGAGGGGCGTAATTGAACGGGGGCACCCATCTATAAGGGTGCCCATCTCTAAGGACGGCCCTGTAAAGGGGCGTCCCCAACCGTATTATTGAAACAAGATGGGCAGACATCTTTTGTTTCGATAATACGGTCGGGGACGGCCAAATCTCAACATTTGGGTCTACCTTAGAGATGGCCGGCATTGGTTTTCGCCGATAATGGAAACTAAGGACGCCCATCTCAAAACCGGCCAAATCCAAGCCATTTGGTCGTGGGAGAAGCCAGCATTTGTAGTGCACTGGTCCCCCTCACATGACAGGACACCAACCGGGCACCCTAGGGGGCACTGCAGTGGACTTCACAAATTGCTCCCAGGTGCATAGCTCCCTTACCTTGTGTGCTGAGCCCCCCAAAACCCACTACCCACAACTGTACAACACTACCATAGCCCTTAAAGGGTAACGTGGGGCACCTAGATGTGGGTACAGTGGGTTTCAGGTGGGTTTTGGAGGGCTCCCATTTACCACCACAAGTGTAACAGGTAGGGGGGGGTGGGCCTGGGTCCGCCTGCCTGAAGTGCACTGCAGTACCCACTAAAAACTGTTCCAGGGACCTGCGTAGTGCTGTGATGGAGCTGGGTATGACATTTGAGGCTGGCATAGAGGCTGGCAAAAAAATGTTTTTTAATTTGTTTTTTTGAGTGGGAGGGGGTTGGTGACCACTGGGGGGGGGAGTAAGGGGAGGTGATCCCCGAGTTCCTCCGGTGGTCATCTGGTCAGTTCGGGCACCGTTTCAAGGCTTGGTCGTGAACAAAAAGGGACCAAGTAAAGTCAGCCATATGCTCGTCAGGGACGCCCTTCTTTTTTCTATTATCAGCCGAGGACGGCCATCTCTAAACCACGCCCCGTCCCGCCTTCGGTACAGTGCCAACACGCCCCCTTGAACTTTGGCCATCCCTGCGACGGAATGCAGTTGAGGACGGCCAAAATCAGCTTTCGATTATGCCGATTTGGCCGCACCTGAGATAAGAGCACCCATCTCCCGATTTGTGTCGGAAGATGGGCGCCCTTCTCTTTCGAAAATGAGCTGGTTTATCTCCCATTGTCTCATATATCCACTTAGAGGGAAATTCTACAAACTGGCATGTCAGTCTAGACACCCCAGTGCTGTGTGTGTAGCGCCAATTCTGTAATGGCATCTTGGCACCAAGATTCTGCTATAGAATACTAGCATAAGGTTGGCACTGGCACACCCATGTATGGCAAGAGTTAGCTGGCGAGCCAGCTGATGCACATAGTTCATAACATTCTATAGACTAGATATGTATCGGAGACACACCCATCGCCTACCCACGCCCCCACCCCCTGTGTTGGCCACTATTGCAATTAGTGTTACCTTTATAGAATAGTGCCTGGGTGACATAGGCCCTTACCTGTCAACTAAGGGCATCTTTGACATGCTTAAGTGGCACCTATGCCTAAGCATCAGCTTGTAGAATTGCTCCCTTAGACTGTAAGTTGTTTAGGACAGGAATGCACTGTGCTTGAATATTTAGCATGGAACAGTGCTGCTTTTAAATATTATTGTAAGTACCAAGGGGAAGGAAACTGCCAGACCAACCCAAAAAAGAGAAAAAAGCTTAGGTAACCTTGCAATGTGTTGTTCTTAGCACATCCACCGTGACCTGATGTGACAGAGCTACTATCTGAAGAGAAGCAGGGAGCAGTCTGCTGCTTCAGCCTTTCCAGGTTGTTTGGGTTTTGTTTTTGCTTTTTTTAAAATGTCCTCTTATTTGCAGGGACAGTCCACCTCCAGCTCCTGCTGGTTTCCGCTTCAATGGGATTCGTGACTATGCAGATTCCTACCGGTAAGCAGGAACGTAGATGTGTTTGTTTTGGGGTTTATGGTAGAGTAGTAGAGGGGTGGGGTGGGTGAGATATAGAGTTAGTGGGGGCAGTTTGGATAAAAGACCCACCCAAAAACAATAGAGAAGAAAACTCAAATAGCCCCCCACCCCCTAAAGTGCCCTTTTTTTGTAATATCCTGAGAGTTTGGCCTTCTGTCTGTTTCCAGAGAAACACTGCCGCTGAAGCTACCTTTTTCTCCCTGTTTAGCAAGCTTTGGCATGCCATTTAGAGGCATATTTTCAAAGCACTTAGCCTTCCAAAGTTTCATAGGTTTCTATGGAACTTTGGAAGGCTAAGTGCTTTGAAAATATGCCTCTTAGTCTCCTTTGCTGGCCTGGATTTTGGCTTCTGCATATTCTTTCATTATCGGCAGTTCCTAAAGAAGGATCTTGAGGTTCTAGAACAGTTCTAAGTATTAGAACTGTTCTAGACCCTCACCCCCTATCTCTGTTTATTTCCCCCTTTGTCATTTGAAAACATGTTGATCCCATTATCTTGGAACTGATTATTGGTTGTAAGGTCCTCAAGTGTCTTTCCACCAGTACTTGTGTTAACTGAAGTGAATGCCTTGGTGTGCAGCATTCTGTGGGAGGGAATGATGACTATATTTAAAGTCTGGTTCTGCAGAGGATCTCATGCAGGGCCTGGTTCTTTCTTTACTGTAGGTCGGGCAGGCTGACCCCATCCCAGGTTGCCCAGAACATCATCCATGCTCTGGAAGATAGTGAGAAGTCCAACCCTCCTCTCCGAACAATTGTACAGTGGAATAGAGACCACATACTGAGGGTACGATTTACACAGCCAGGTGTTAGCAGCCCAGGTCTATTCCTGGTGTTCTAGACCAGGACCTCCACGAGGTGGGACAGAAATCTGACACACAGGCTGTGCTGAGATGCTCTGATCTGGTGTCTTGACAGGTTTGCTGTATGATGGATGCGTATTTTAAGAATGAGAAAATTAATGTTTTGTCCTACTGTGTTGGCATGAGCCAGAAGGAGAGATGGCACACCTGAATTACCAGTGACACAAGCACTTGATGCTACTGTTGTGATTGTGTGCAGTTGCTACATTGTTAGAGTGTACTATCTTGTGTTGTCTTTTGTTTTTTCAGATGGCAGAGGCCTCAACAGCTCGTTACAGGAATAAGACGCCCCTCTCGTTGCTGGATGGGATTCCTGTCTGTCTAAAGGAGGAGATCAAAGTGGTACGCTTTCCTCAGGCTGGCTGATGAGTTAAGAGTTTTTGAACTGAGCCAGATGCAGCCCTCTAGTGAATCCATTGGGCAACAGCCACTTTGCCTGGCAGGCGTGCATACAAATAGGTGAACACAGATATACTCAGAGAAGCATGCAAATACTGCATGTACACAATATATTGAATTTTGGACATATTGCACTTGACACCAATGTTCCCTCCAGTTTGTTTGTTTTTTTTTACTACTGAGCAGATGAATTAACATCATGAGCAGCATAAAAAAATCTCTAGTGCAGGACTGTGGGGTGGATGAGAGAGAGGGATGCCGCCTCCGCCTCCCTTGATCCGGCATCTCTCACTCCACTACCATCCTTTTGCCTTCAATTCAGTTTCTCCCTCTCAAAGCCTCCCCCCCCCCCCCCCAGTCTTATCTTCAGTTCTCCTTCTGTTCCCTTACCACCCTTCCCCCACCAAGTAATAGCAATTTTTAAAAATTACAATTACTAGCTTTGAAGTAGGACATAACCCCCAATTATGGGGATTGTATTAGGGAATTTTCTGCCAGGTTTGGTAGAGGGGAGGGTGGGAGTAAGGGTTTCTATGATTTGTTTATTGGTATATGTTAATAGGGATGGCTCGGTCGAGACCAGGCCATCAGCCATCCTAAATACTCATTATTCAGGGAGTGGGAGAAGGTCATAGGTTTGTAAAGGGGAGGAATATACTTATTATTGTCTGCCGCAATTGGCAGTGATGAGACTATACACACTGTGGGTTGTTGTAGTGAGTACCTAATTTTATAGCTGAGTTGTGATATTTGAGTCTCAATGTTATTGCTGGAGACCTCGAGGGGCATAATCGAACGGGGTGTCCAAGTTTTCCTGAGGACGTCCTTACAGGACATCCCCGCAAAGGGGCGGGGAAACCCATATTATCGAAACAAGATGGGCGTCCATCTTACGTTTCGATAATACAGTCTGGGACGCCCAAATCTCAACATTTAGGTCAACCTTAGAGATGGTCGTCCCCGATTTTGGGCGATAATGGAAACCGAGGACGCCCATCTCAGAAATGACCAAATCCAAGCCATTTGGTCGTGGGAGGAGCCAGCATTCGTAGTGCACTGGTCCCCCTCACATGCCAGGACACCAACTGGGCACCCTAGGGGGCACTGCAGTGGACTTCAGAAAAAGCTCCCAGGTGCATAGCTCCCTTACCTTGTGCGCTGTGCCCCCCAAACCCACTCCCCACAACTGTATACCACTACCATAGCCCTTAGGGATGAAGGGGGGCACCTAGATGTGGGTACAGGGGGTTTGTGGTAGGTTTTGGAGGGCTCACATTTACCACCACAAGTGTAACAGGTAGGGGGGGGTGGGCCTGGGTCCGCCTGCCTGATGTGCACTGCAGTACCCCCTAAAACTGCTCCTGGGACCTGCATACTGCTGTCATGGAGCTGGGTATGATATTTGAGGCTGGAAAAAATATTAAAAAAAATTTTTTTTTTTAGGGTGGGCGTAAGGGGAGGTCATCCCTGATTCCCTCCGGTGGTCATCTGGTCAGTTCGGGTACCTTTTTGAGGCTTGGTCGTAAGAAAAAATGGACCAAGTAAAGTCGCCCAAGTGCTTGTCAGGGATGCCCCTTTTTTTTTCCATTATCGGTCGAGGACGCCCATGTGTTAGGCACACCCAAATCCTGCCTTCGCTACGCTTCTGACACGCCCCCGTGAACTTTGATCAGCCCCGCGAGGGAAAGCAGTTGAGGACGCCCAAAGTCGGCTTTTCACTATGCCGATTTGGACGACTCTAGAAGGACGCCCATCTCTCGATTTGTGTTGAAAGATGGGCGCCCTTCTCTTTTGAAAATAAGCCTGCTCTTATGTTTGTCTTAGTATTTTTGAAGATGGAAGGTGGGGGATGATTTTAGGGTGGGAGGGTGTTAGTGACCACTGGGGGAGTAAGGGGAGGTCATCCCCGATTCCCTCCGGTGATCATTCTGGCACCTTTTTTTTTTTGTTACATTTGTACCCCACGCTTTCCCACTCATGGCAGGCTCAATGCGGCTTACATGGGGCAATGGAGGGTTAAGTGACTTGCCCAGAGTCACAAGGAGCTGCCTGTGCCTGAAGTGGGAATTGAACTCAGTTCCCCAGGACCAAAGTCCAACATCCTAACCACTAGGCCACTCCTCCATTCCTCTCCACTCTCCTCTCCACTCCACTCCTCCACAGGCTTGGTCGTAAGAAAAAATGGACCAAGTAAAGTTGCCCAAGTGCTTGTCAGGGACACCCTTCTTTTTTCCACTATCAGTCAAGGATGCCCATGTGTTAGGCACGCTCAAGTCCTGCCTTCGATACCCTTCCGACACGCCCCCGTGAACTTTGGTCGGCCCCACGATGGAAAGCAATTGAGGACACCCAAAATTGGCTTTCAGTTATGACGATTTGGGCGACCCTAGGAGAAGGACGCCCATCTCCTGATTTGTGTCGAAAGATGGGTGCCCTTCTCTTTCGAAAATAAGCCTGCTCTTGTGTTTGAATATTTTTGAAGATGGAAGGTGGGGGATGATTTCATAAAAATTGTCATCATATCTTTGGCTCATCGACCTTTGAGAATGATTGTGTTTCTCATGATGCTGTATTCTTCTTTGATTCGGTTCCTGATGGTTGATGGCATTTCTTTCTGTAATCCTGAATAAAAAAATGTTTAAACTTAAAATTGCTATTACTAGCAATGTAATCCAGTATTTGAATCATGATTAATCACATGATTAAAGGTATGTTATTTTTTTCCCACTGCAGCTTCTTGTGACTTTGGGTAATGGAGAGTTTAGTGACTGACTTGCCCAGAGTCACAAGGGGAGGGGGTGGAAGGAAATAACATACCTTTAATCATGTGATTAATCATGATTACAATTATAATCAAAATTCAGCCCTAATTAATAGATATTTTAGGGAACTGTTTTGAATGCAATACTGGGAAATTTACACCCTTCAGGTAAAGGAGTTTCGTGTTCCGTAGAGCTTATCTTTCAGTTGCCTATTCAGAGATGGCAGTAACCACTGAGTAGGGGTTGCAGTGATACAGTTGGCAAGTTTAGGAAGGACATCTTTTGAATTGTTCCTTTTTCTGTTCAGTCAGAGTATTTAAATTTTTTTTTCCAAAGCCACAGTATGTCATTGGGGTATTTTTTTAAATCTCTCCCCTCTCCTCCCCAGCTTGATTCTTTAAATTTGACTTTGTGGCTGGCTAGCAGCATCATTGGACACACTACCTCCAGCTGGCCCTGGGTCTTTGTTGATTCCCACCTGCTGGGAATGGGAAGTTGCATCAGAGGAGGTAAGATGTTGCAGAGGAAAAGAAAGGCTCAGTGCTGGCTGGAGACACTACCACTGCCAGCCACAGAGGGCAAGATGCACAAAAGTCCTTGTTAGAGTCGTTCCGTACCGAATTCCATAACGAATCGGTACAGAACGGCTATGCACGAAGGAAAGGGAATGCAAATGAGCTGCTCGTTGCAGCTCACTTGCATTCACTAACCCTTAGTTAAAACCGTCGGTAATCGGCCCGTAAAGCATGCACAGAGCAGCCAAGTGTTATGCTGGCTGCTCTGCGCATGACACAAACGTTAAACAAAAAACAAAAACAAACACGTCCTTTATGGACGGCCTTGCCCCCGCCCCGCCCGAGGTCGCCGCTGCTCCTCACTCCCCCCTGCATTAAAAAATCAAAACTTTAGGCAGCCCCAGCCCCCCTCCCTTCCTCTCTTTCTCCTCAGCTCCGCCTCCCGCCATCCTCCGCCTCCATGCCCCGCCCTCGCTGCCCCCCCTGAGGTCGTCGCCACCGCTCCCCCCCTCCACCGGGCCCCCCTCCGTGTTACCGGGCCCTCACAGCACCTCTCACCTCTGTGTGAAGGTGCTGCACAGCATGGGGAAGAACAGCTGATCGCATCGCATCTTCGGATGTCCCTCCGTTCCTCCTGGTCCCGCCCTGTCAGACGAGGGCGGGACCAGGAGGAACGGAGGGACGTCCGAAGATGCAATGCAATCAGCTGTTCTTCCCTGTGCTGTGCAGTGCCTTCACACAGAGATGAGAGGTGCTGTGAGGACCCAGTAAGACGGAGGGGGGCCCAATGGAGGGGGGGAGCGGCAGCAGGGGCGGGGCATGGGGCGTAGGATGGCGGGAGGTGGAGCTGAGGAGAAAGAGAGGAAGGGAGGGGGGCCGGGGCTGCCTAAAGTTTTGATTTTTTTAATGCAGGGGGGAGCGGGGAGCAGCGGCGACCTCTGGTGGGGGGGGGGGGGGGAAGGCCGTCCATAAAGGACGCTCCTGACGAGCGTTTTTGCCCCCTCCCGATCCTTTTTTTTTTTTTACATTTGCGGGGGTTGCCTAAAGTTATGATTTTTTAACGCAGGAGGGAGCGGGGAGCAGCGGCTACCTCGGGTGGGGCGGGGGGGGGGGGCAAGGCCGTCAGTAAAGGACGCTCCTGACGAGCGTTTTTGACCCCCCGCGATTTGTTTTTGGCTTTTAACATTTTACTTTTTTTAAGCCGGGCAGCCCTAATGAGAGGTACAGACCTCTCGTTAGCTTTCCCAGAGTTTTCCAGCGTTAGGGCAAGCGGTGAACTTTGATGCATCTCAATAGGGTTTCTACACAATTTGCTCATCTGCATTCCGTTTTCGTTTGCTGCTACCGTCGTCGGAAATTGGGCTTTAATACATGCCAGGGTTTAAAAACTTGTTCGTTAAAGGCTCGTTTAGTTTAGTGCATCTTGCCCAGAGTCAAGTTTAAGAACCATGCCTGGGGGGGTGGGGGATGAGATGCGGGACCTGCCTGAGAGGGAGGAGAGATGAAGAGTTTGCTGCATGGCAGTCCAAAATTTAGTGTATTGCTTTTTGTGCATTGTACCACGGAAGGTGTGAATACACATGACATGCACAGTAAAGAATTCCGTAACTCACAGCTTGGCATTGCCACTCAGGTGCCGTACTATCACCGGGCTGGGACAGCATACCTTGGCACAGAGCCCGAGGTTGAAGATGCTACAGTGACCAGGAGACTGCGGGAAGCTGGTGCTGTGATTATTGGGGTGTCAAACATGCATGAGTTGGGCACAGGAACCACTGGTTGCAATCCCAACAGGTAACAAGAGCTGTGCTCATTATCCTTGACATTTATATAGGTAAGGTCATTTACTGCAGATGCAGCCCAAACAAATCTATGGTGTAAAAATGAAAACTAAGGCATAGGCTAAGACTAAATAATATTTGCTGGGGCAAGCACTATGTTGCCCAGAGGAGGAGAATGCACTAGTGCTTTTGATTACATAGCAACAATAAAAAAATGAAGGCAGATGAAAATCATATGGCCTTATCCAGTCTGCCCATCCATGCCACCTACTATCCCTTATTCTCCCTTAAAGATCCTATGTACTTGTCCTAAGCTTTCTTGAAGTCAGATGCAGTTTTCATATCCACTGGGAGGCCTTTCTATGAATTTACCACCCTTTCCATGAAGAAGTATTTCCTCAGGTGACTTCCGAGTCCTTCCCCTTTTACCTTCTGGACAAGGAATGGTTGAAATAATCTCAACCTTGGCTCCTCTGAGCCTTATATCATCGTGGCCCCTTGTACTAGAACATACTTTCCAGTGGAGATGCCTCAAACTGACAATATGATTGGACCAGGAAGCTTGGGCCTTGAGTCTCTTCACCAGTTGGTTTACTGATTGTGATGAAATGAGTTTTGACACTTTTTCCCCTCTTCCCCCTCCCCCTTTTTTCTGGTGGTTTCAGGTTTCACGGTATTGCCAGGAATCCATGCAATCCCCAGCACTACACCGGTGGCAGCTCCAGTGGATCTGCTGCAGCCGTGGCTGCAGGTGAGGGCAAATAATGGTACCCAGGAGATAACTGAAGCCAATATGTAGAGCATGACATGAGAACAGAAGACCCGGTACCTAGCCCTGCCCTTGGTACCTGTTCACATTGGTCTCCCTCTATCACTTACTCCATTTCTGGGATGGGATATATGTCTTCAGTACTGGCACTAACCCATTTATAAAAAACTAGTAAAAGAGGCCCGTTTCTGGAGCAAATGAAACGGGCGCTAGCAAGGTTTTCCTCCCCAACACCCCCCCCAGGGCCGTGCCTAGGGTCTCTGGCGCCCCCCTGCAGACTATCAGTTGGCCCCCCCCCCCCCCCCCCCCCGGTGAAAATGATCGCTCACCACTTGCTACACTGACAGGAATTGTCAGCAATATTCTTAGAAACAAATTGCTATACATTGCAAAATAAGATAGCAGATGTAAATTCTCAAAGTGGACATATTCCAAACGCTAAAATGAAAATAAAATGATTTTTTTCTACCTTTGTTGTCTGGTGACTTTCTTTTTCCGATCATGCTGGCCCAGTATCTGAGTCTGCTGCTATCGTCCTCTTAACTCCATTTCCAGGGCTTCCTTTCCATTTATTTCTTTACTTTCCTCCTTTCTTCTTCATTTCTTGCTCTATATCCATTTCCAGCAATTTCTTCTCTCTCCCTGGGTCCTCCACGTCCATCCTTGTCCCTCTCTGCCCTTCCCTCCTCCATCCATAGCCAGCAATCCTCCTCTCTCCCCTCCCCTCCATTTCCAGCAATTTGTCCTCTCCCTGGGCCCCCATGTCCATCCTTGTCTTTCTCTGCCCTTCCCTCCTCCATCCATAGCCAGCAATCCTCCTCTCTCCCCTCCCCTCCATTTCCAGCAAATTGTCCTCTCCCTGGGCCCCCATGTCCATCCTTGTCTTTCTCTGCCTTTCCCTCCTCCATCCATAGCCAGCAATCGTCCTCTCTCCCCTCCCCTCCATTTCCAGCAAATTGTCCTCTCCCTGGGCCCCCATGTCCATCCTTGTCCCTCTCTGCCCTTCCCTGCTGCATCCATAGCTAGCAATCCTCCTCTCTCCCCTCCCCTTCCAGCAATTTGTCCTCTCCCTGGGCCCTGCTGCTGCCCTCCCATCCATGCCTGTCTCTCTGCCCTCCCATCCATGCCTCTCTGCTCTTTCCTCCGCGCCCTGGGGCCTTTAAATCTTTTACTTCCGGTCGCAGCAGCGTCAGTGAAAGCGGAGCGCTGCCGACGTCTCCCTTCCCTTTGCACTCTTGGTTCTGGTTGACGTCAGAAGAAGGCGGGACACTGAGGGAACCAATGAGTGCAAGGGAAGGGAGACGTCGGCAGCGCTTTCACTGACGCTGCTGCGACCAGGTAAAAGATTTAAAGGCCTCGGCGGCGCGGGGCGAGGGTAAGCACCACGGCGGCGCCCTCCAGAGGTGGGCGCCCCCCTGTGGCGCTTACCCCGCTTACCGCATCGGCACGGCCCTGCCCCCCCTTCTCCCTCCCTCCCTACCTACCTGCCGACCCCTTCGTCGTTCTGACGCCATTGCTCTGCACCTCCTGAACGTACCGTATGCCATTGCTCCGCCCTCGGTGTGTGACGCCATTGCTCCGCCCTCAACGTCATCACGTTTGACGCAAGGGCGGGGCCCCGAGACTTGGCGATTTCGGTGGCTTCACCACCACGAACCCTTCGAACCCGTCTTGAAGGAAGTGACGTCAGTGGCTTGGCTTCACTGACAGTGTGTTCAGAACGTTGAGGGTGAGTTTTATTATATAGGATGTCGCAGAGACTGTGCTCACCTGTAATTGGTTGCTTTGTGTTTAGGTCTTTGCCCACTGGCTCTTGGCACAGATGGAGGCGGGTCAGTCAGAATTCCAGCTGCTTTCTGTGGTGTGGTGGGACTGAAAGGTATCTGTCTTGGAATCCCAATTGCATGCCAGGGTCATCATAGAATTGTAGATTCTTAACCTGAAATTACATCCTAGCTCAGTGGCATTCACTCCTAATCCCCCTGGCAACTAGCAGGGCAAGTATTCAGGATATATCTAATGAATGTGCATGAAAGAGAATTGGATCCATGCTACCTCCAATGTGTATATATCTCTCGTGTATTCATTAAACATTTATTTATTTATTTATTAGGATTTATATACTGCCTTTTTGAAGGCATTCACTTAAGGTGGTGTACAGTAAGAATAAATCAAACTTCCATTGCGTCCCACAAATCAATCCAGAGACTCATGGGTTATGCCCCTCTACCAGCAGGTGGAGATAGAGAGAACTCCAGAGGTTTCGTATATGTGGTCTCATGCAGCTGCCAGAACCTCAATATTCTCTCTATCTAGCAGGTGGAGGGTCAGAACGCTGCAGCTCTCGATTGACCGGCTCTTTTCCCACCCCCTTGGGAGTAGTAGCAGCAGCCTGGTTTTTTTGGGTTGAGACATATTATTGGGTACACCCGGTGGTGCCGGGTTCCTCCCTCTCCTCCCCCTGTCGATCCCTGTATTTTCATTGATTTTTGAAGAGACCTTGCCTTTATATTTCCTCAACTTCCTCTCCTGTCTTTAAATTTATTTTTAAAAGGCAATAAAGGTAAGTGGCAGCGCTTTCTCTTTTTTTAAGTCAAACCGAGACCGGCTCTCAGCAGCGGCGTTTCTGACAAGCGCGGTTTTGTCAGCGCTCCTAATGTCTAATCCCTTGGAGTCCATTAAGCGCTGCTCCCAGAGTGAGAACTGGCAAGTGTCATTGGGAGCATGCGAGTTTTGTGCGCGGGTTCTCAATCAGACCGCGCCAGTAGAGACAGAGGAGTGGCCTGCTCTGGGTCCAAGTTCAGTGCCAGAGTCTTTTTTTGCGGGACTGCCAATCTCCTCAGGGACGTGTGCTTCAGCGGCCGCGGTTTTTGCTGTGGAACAGCATACTGCACCAGAGGATGTCTTCTCACGTAAGTTACCTACTCCACCAGGTACTCTAGATTTGGGGTCTGTAGGGGAAACTGCTAGGGATTTAATGTCATACCGGCTCCCTTTTTCCCCAGAGTTTGTTATTTTGATGCACAAGGCCTTCTTATTAAAGGGAGCAGGAAACCCTCGGGTTCCCACAGGACTCTCATTTTCTCACAGGTCTCGTTCCCCACCGGCAGTGCTCTTGCCTAAGAGGCAGCATTTAGATTTTATTCAAGATTCAGATGGGGCCTCGGGGGATTCAGAGGCCGGGGAAGACACCTTTTCATGCGTTTCCCTCACTGCCAGTGCAGAACCTTTTGAAGAAGGGGAATTACCGCCAGATGACGGAGGTGACCCCATGGCGGCCAGACTTTTCCAAAAGGAAGAACTCCCAGAGCTCATTCTCTGTTCTTTAGAGGTGTTAGATATTTCCTCCTCTGATTCAACGGCGGGTTTTTCGGTGGCACCCTCTATTATGTCCGGTACCAAAAGACCTTTCATATCCATGAGGCTATGAAGATTCTTAGCTCAATGGGACTCTCCGGATTCTGGGCTTAGGGTAGCTCGTGCTATGGCACGATTGTACCAGCTTCCATCGGACGACCTGGCAAATTTACATTTACCCACGGATTCTTTGATTACAGCAGTCACAAAGAAGACCACCTTGCCTGTAGAAGGGGGTACGGCTCTAAAGGATCCTGAGGACAGAAAATTGGAATCTTCCCTTAAAATGTCTTTTCAGGTTGCAGCCTTGTGCATTCAGGCATCCGTTTGCGACTCTTACTCTGCCCATGCTTGCCTGTCTTGGGTCCAGAATGCGTCTTCGCCTGAGCAGCTTCTGGCTTCATTACCAGCTCTGGAATCTGGTTTTGGCGGATCTCCTTAGTGCTTCAGCCAAACAACTTTCTTTGGCAGTCACGGCTCGCCGATGGATTTGGTTACACCACTGGGTGGCTGATGTAGCCTCTAAGTCATGTCTAGCGCAGTTGCCCTTTTAAAGGCAAGTTGTTATTGGGGAGGAGCTAGAAAAGATTCTTAAAGACCCTGGGGATTCCAAAGGTCAAAGTCTTCCCGAGGATAAATCTCGAACTGCGTGATGGTCTGGAGCGTCTCATTCCAGATTCCGAGAGGCTAAGAGGTATCGTCCTGGTCGTTCAGGATCTTTTCAATGGTCCCGTTTTCAACAGAAATCGTAGCCCTTTTGGAGGGACCGTCATACCTCAGCTTCAACCTCTCGAGTGCAACCAGCCTCTAGAGGTTCCCAATGATGGAGCCTTGGTCCATCCTCCACCAGTAATTGGGGAAGTCTGTCCTTTTTTCTGGGGGAATTGGCATGGTAACTTAAGACGAATGGGTCTTGGAAGTCATTCGGGATGGTTACAAACTAGAGTTTGCCCGGTCTCTACAGGATTTCTTTTAGGAGTCCCCATGCATGAATGTGCATAAGTACTGCCATACTGGGAAAGATCAAAGGTCCATCAAGCCCAGCATCCTGTTTCCAACAGTGGCCAATCCAGGTCACAAATACCTGGCAAGATCCCAAAAAAGTACCAAAACATTTTATACTCCTTATCCCAGAAATAGTGGATTTTCCCCAAGTCCATTTAATAATGGTCTATGGACTTTTTCTTTAGGAAGCCGTCCAAACCTTTTTTTTTAACTCTGCTAAGCTAACCGCCTTTACCACATTCTCTGGCAATGAATTTAATTACACGTTGAATGAAGAAACATTTTCTCTGATTTGTTTTAAATTTACTACATTGTAGCTTCATCGAATGCCCCCTAGTCCTAGTATTTGTGGAAAGCGTAAACAGACGCTTCACATCTATCCGTTGAACTCCACTCATTATTTTATAGATCTCTATCATCTCTCTCAGCCGCCTTTTCTCCAAGCTGAAGAGCCCTAGCTACTTTAGCCTTTCCTCATAGGGAAGTCGTCCCATCCCCTTTATCATTTTCGTCGCCCTTCTCTGCACCTTTTCTAATTCCACTATATCTTTTTTGAGATACGGCGACCAGAATTGAACACACTATGTAAGGTGCGGTCACAACATGGTGTGATACAAAGGCATTATAACATCCTCATTTTTGCTTTCCATTCCTTTCCTAATAATACCTAACATTCTATTTGCTTTCTTAGCCGCAGCAGCACACTGAGCAGAAGGTTTCAACGTATCATCAACGACGACACCTAGGTCCCTTTCTTGGTCTGTGACTCCTAACGTGGAACCTTGCATGACGTAGCTATAATTCGGGTGCCTCTTTCCCACGTTCATCACTTTGCACTTCCTCACATTAAACGCCATCTGCCATTTAGACGTCCAGTCTCCCAGTCTCGTAAGGTCCTCTTGTAAGTTTTCACAGTCCTCCCGCGATTTGATGACTCTGAATAACTTTGTGTCATCAGCAAATTTAATTACCTCACTAGTTACTCCCATCTGTAGGTCATTTATAAATATGTTAAAAAAGCAGCGGTCCCAGCACAGACTCCTGGGGAACCCCAGTAACTAACTTTCTCCATTGGGAATACTGACCATTTAACCCTACTCTCTGTTTTGTATCGTTTAACCAGTTTTTAATCCACAATAGAACACTACATCCTATCCCATGACTCTCCAATTTCCTCTGGAGTGTTTCATGAGGTACTTTGTCAAACGCCTTCTGAAAATCCAGATACACAATATCAGCCGGCTCACCTTTATCCACATGTTTGTTCACCCCTTCAAAGAAATGTAGTAGATTGATGAGGCAAGATTTCCCTTCACTAAATCCATGTTGAGTTTTTCTCATTAATCCATGCTTTTGAGTATGATCTGTAATTTTGTTCTTTATAATAGTCTCTACCATTTTGCCCGGCACCGACGTCAAGACTCACCGGTCTCTAATTTCACGGATCTCCTCTGGAACCTTTTTAAAAAATCGGCGTTACATTGGCCACCCTCCAATCTTCTGGTACCACGCTCGATTTTAAGGATAAATTACATACTACTAACAATAACTCTGCAAGTTCATTTTTCAGTTCTATCTGGGATGAATACCATCCGGTCCAGGAGATTTGCTACTCTTCAGTTTACAGAACTGCCCCATTACATCCTCCAGGTTTACAGAGAATTCATTAAGTTTCTCCGACTCGTCAGCTTCAAATACCATTTCTGGCACCGGTTTCCCACCCAAATCTTCCTCGGTGAAGACCGAAGCAAAGAATTCATTTAATCTCTCCGCTACGGCTTTGTCTTCCCTGATTGCCCCTTTTACTCCTCGGTCATCTAGCAGTCCAACCAATTCTTTTGCCGGCTTCCTGTTTTTAATATGCCTTTAAAAAAATGTACTATGTGTTTTGGCCTCCAATGCAATCTTTTTTTCGAAGTCCCTCTTAGCCTTCCTTATCAGCGCTTTGCATTTGACTTGATATTCTTTATGCTGTTTCTTATTATTTTCATTCGGTTCCTTCTTTCATTTTCTGAAGGATTTTCTTTTAGCTCTAATAGCTTCCTTCACCTCACTTTTTAACTATGCCGGCTGTCATTTGGTCTTCCGTCCTCCTTTTTTAATACGCAGAATATATCTGGCCTGGGTGCTGGCAGTTCGAGAGACTCTAGATGAGCTGCTACATTTGGGTGCAGTTTGACCAGTAGATCCGGCAGAGTACGGCCTAGGCCGTTACTCCATTTACTTTGTCGTTCCCAAGAAGGGTGGTTCTCTTTGTCCCGTTCTAGACCTCAAATTTGTAAACAAGGCCTTACGAGTCCGTCATTTTCGAATGGAAACGCTTAAAGGCTGTCATCGCAGCGGTACAACCCAGAGAGTTCTTGACGTCGTTAGACCTAAAGGAGGCCTATTTGCACATATGGCTCCCCCATCAGCGTTTTCTTTGTTTCGCAATACTGGGGCAACACTTTCAGTTTCAGGCCATGCCCTTCTATGCGGTTGGGTGGAGATGCACCTTTCACCGCTCTCAGTGGCCCATATTTTGGGCTCATTGAATGTAGAGGCAGCCTTTCTCAGTCGTCACCACCTGGATCCAGGGGAGTGGGATCTCTTGGCTCCAGCATTCAAGTAGATCATGAGACAATGGGGGAGTAGCAAATCTCCTGGACCGGATGGTATTCATCCCAGATAGAACTGAAAAATGAACTTGCGGAGTTGTTGGTAGTAATATGTAATTTATCCTTAAAATCGAGCGTGGTACCGGAAGATTGGAGGGTGACCAATGTAACGCCACAAGAAACAATGCCAAAGTACCCCGTTTCTTCAGCAGAGTAAAGAAATACGGATCTGAAGGGATTGATGCTCTGCTTCAACCATGGCCCACAGCTCTTCTCTACATTTTCTCACCATGGCCAATGGTGGGTCAGGTAGTGGGTTGCATTGCTTGCCACCCGGGACGGGTGATTTTAGTAGCCCCAGATTGTCCCAGGCGTCCATGGTACGTGCATTTGATTCACCTAGTAGTCGACAAACCTCTGCGGTTCGCAGAGCTTCAGGGGCTGCTATGTCAGGGTCCCGTTCCCATGGAGGATCCCTCCCCCTTTGGTCTTACGGCTTGGCTCTTGAAAGGGCACATTTGACGGAAAGGGTTTCTGGACAGAGTAATTACTACCATGTTACAGGTCAGAAAACGGTCTACCGCCATGGCCTGTGCATGAGTCTGGTGCACCTTTAAGTCTTGGTGCTCGTAGGCGGGTCTTTCCACTTCGTCAGCCTTGGTGCCTTCTATCTTAGCATTCTTTACAAGATGGTTTGGACAGATCTTTGTCTTTGGCTTCCTTGAAGGTGCAGGTGGCCGCGTTGGCATGCTTCCGGGGCCGTCTGCAGGGCACTTCTCTAGGTTCTCACTTGGACATTGTTCTCTTCCTCCGTAGAGTTAATCATCTTCGTCCTCCACTATTGCCTATTTTGCTGAATTGGAACCTCAACTTGGTGCTACATGCCATGCAGAGGCCTCCTTTCGAGCCGTTGAGTTTCTTGTCATTGAAGGATCTCACTCTGAAGGCAGTATTCTTGGTGGCCATCGCCTCAGCTAGGCGAGTCTCTGAGCTCCAAGCCCTCTCTTGCAGGGATCCCTTTCACGGAGGCTGGAGTTTCCATTAGGACAGTGCCATCTTTTCTTCCAAAGGTGGTATCACGATTTCATTTAAATCAGCCTCTTTTTTTCTTCCAACGTTTCGCCGGGAGGATTATTCCATTGAATTTCATGCATTAAGGTGCCTCAGGTACATGGAGATCACTAATGATTTCCTGCGATCTGATCATCTTTTCAATATGCGGGCTGCAAGAAAGGGGAAATGGCTTCCAAAGCCACAGTAGCCCGATGGCTCAAAGTGGCGATCTCAGCATATGTAGCCATGGGGAAATCCCCTCTGTCTCATCTGAAAGCACATTCTACCAGAGTGCAGGCTACGTCCTTCGCGGAGTATTGAGCCATTCCCTTAGTGGAAATTTGTAGGTCGGCCACTTGGTCGTCAGTGATACATTCTCTAGAATCGATGTGTCAGGAGGCAGCTTTCGGAGCTTCGGTCATAGCTGCAGGGGCCTCGATTTCCAGCCCCACTTGAGGACTGCTTTGGTATATCGCACAAGTCTCTGGATTGATCTGTGGGACGCAGTGGAAGGTAAAATTAGGCCTTACCTGATAATTTTCTTTCCATTAGTCCCAGATCAATCCAGAGGCCCACCCTAATTTTTTCTATGTGTGTTTTGTTACATGTTTTCGCTATTTTGCGTTGTTTCCGGCATTTGATTTCTTTTTTTCAAAACAAAAAGAAAAAAAAAACAAAAGAGAAAAAACTTTTCCATATAGTGTTATGAAGTAGGTGGATTCTGTTTTAGAAGTTTGTAGTGTCTTTGTTCTCCTTCAAGAGCGGTTGAGACGCCTACTTGGCATTTGTAGAGACAAGAGAGGAATTTCTTGTTTGATTTATCTGTTTCTTCCACTGCTTTGGTATCGACAATACTGAGGTTCTGGCAGCTGCACGTGACCACTTATACCAAACCTCTGGCGTTCTCTCTATCTCCACCTGCTGGTAGAGGGACATAACCCACAAGTCTCTGGCTTGATCTGTTGGGACTAATGGAAAGAAAATTATTAGGTAAGGCCTAATTTTACCATGAGCAATAAGCAATTACATCCTGAAAACCTGACCCATGTTCTAAATCTAAAATCCCTTCCCTTCCTACTGTCCTATTCTACAATTTTTTTTTCTATTTTGTTTTTCAGCCATCAGAAGCAGAACAAGTAATAAGCCAACTCAGTAGCTTAGTGGCAGTGCAGCCCAGGGTCATGCTAAGGATCTTGAATTTGTTTCTTTGCTGGGGTCTGTTGCTTCCTGGGTCAGCCTCAGATGCTGTAGGGAGAGTGTTTACAGCTGCTGGGAAGAAGGAAGGGAGTCGGTCATTATATGAATGCCTAGTGGCTGGATTTAGGGCCCATGATTGCAGGATTCTAGAAGGATCCATGGTGCAATGGCCCCTGGATAAGTACTCATCACAATGATTGGACTAAAGTAAGTTGTGGGGGAAGGGGGAAGAAATCCTTGATAATTGCATAAAGGCTCCTGGTGGCAGATCCCAGTCCTGGTTCTGATTGAGCTGGAAACACAAATATTTGTGCCTGCCCCCCCCCCCCCCCCCCCCCCCCCCCCCCAGTAATCATATATAATGCTGCCAAGTTATACATGCATTGCAAAACAAAACCTCAAACAAAACATTTTTAGCATCTCGCTGCTCGCCTGTTCTACATGGCGATTTTCTGTTCTTCGTTGTGTAGGATGTGTGAGAGAGGTAATTTATTATTTTTTTTACTGTATTTGCATGCAGTGTGATTATAAAGCACTTTGGGCCACAGTTCTGAGAAAGAAGTTGCAATTCTGTTTTATGCATTCCAGTGTCTGAGCAGTTCTAGGACCTCCAAAATAAACCTTCGGGTTTCAGAGATATCATAATTGGCAGTACCGCCTGTGCTCACCCTTGTTTTATTTTCTTTCTGGTAGGGACATTTGGTCGAATCAGTGATCATGGCTCTCTTCCACTCTCCTATTCCACAGTCAGCCTTGGTAAGAGGGTAACAGGCGACATTTCAGGGATTTTTGTAAAGACGGGATGTAAAGGAGATTAACAGAAACATCTTAAATAAGCATACTGGGCAAACAGGTGAATTAGGAGCAGAAGGAATAAATGTTGGAGGTGGTGTTGAATGTACTGCAGGCAAAGAGGCCACACACACTCAAGAATGAGGCTAGGTTAGGGACACCTGTCTGTATGGGAGAGATTAATGTATTTCTTGCCTGTGCAAGGAACATTTACATTTACAATTTTTGTGCAAGTATACTAGTAAAAAATCTGAAAACTTCAGAGAATAGAGGTTACATTATCGGGGCAAGTGGATGGCAACCTACATTGGAGGTGCCACTGGCTCCTGGCCTAAATGTACAGTTTAATCATTAATGGCTTTCATGATGTTTCCTGTTAACTCCAAAAGAAATTTTATCTTTTAACATATGTGTCTTCTCATTCTGTTCTTAATTGTGTTTTGATCTCTTTTTTTTTTTTTACTTGATAGGCCCAATCACTACCTGTGTACTGGATGCTGCTATGGCCTATTCCTTGCTGGCAGGTCCAGATCCACAGTACCCATATGGTGAGTTAGAAACGATTTAGCTATTGCAGATTCTCTCACCACCTTCCCCCCCCCCCCCCCCCCCCAAAAAAAAATAAAAAATAAAAAAAAATTGTATGTGCAGTATGAGCTAGCTGGTTAATGTTGGCATGAATAACGTTTGCTGAGTACCAGGCATTAGATACTCATCTGGATCAGGAATGTTTGTTGTTAGCTTCTGCCTGTCATAGTTGGAAAAAATACTTGATTATTTATGGTTTTAGCAAAAGTTAGATTGGTGAATTTTGAGTCCATCCTCTCAAAATGGTTGGCGCAGATTACATAACAACATTCACTAATAAAACATTTGTTAGTCCTTGTACATGATTAGCACCTGTGCTTTCCTCCCACAGGATTAAACCAACCAGCACCATCTCTAGACAGAATCTTCTCTCCAGACCTGAAGGGCCTTACACTGGGAGTGGACTGGACCTTTTCAAAGGTACTTCTGTCAGTTCGCTTTTCCTGATCAACTGTGTCAAATTTTTTAGGTGTTTTATCTCTCAGGAGTGCTCACTTCTGCGCGTTTTTATACCATTCCTACTAGGGGTAAATTTAATAAATGCCGCTGGGATGATGTGTGCTGAGCATGAATTCTGTTGTGGAATACTAGCGTAAATCACGGTTTTGCGCCTAACCTTAGGAACGAGCACTTATATGTTATGGGCTGGTATAAGTGCTTGTGCCTAACTGTTGGCAGTTAGGCACATAACTCCAGTAACCTGTGCATGTAACACCCCTTACCCTTCCATGGTCATGCCCCCCTAGAAGTTGCATACAACAGAAATTGCATTTGCAGATTCTAGAATAGTGACCAAGTGCAGTTGAATGCAATTGCCAATTGGTGCCAGTTAACACCAATTTAGGCAAAAGTGAGCAGTTAACAGCCAATTTAATTAAGTTGTGCATGCAACTGGCCCTTTGCAACTGGCCTTATTACATAAATTGGGTGCCCATGTTTATAGCACCGAGTGTAAAGTTGGACACCCATGTTTATAGAATTAGGGGGTTATTGTCATGATTGGTGCACTGCCCCACTTGTGGTTATTTACCATGACATGATCCTCTAACCTCCACTGTGTTCAGTTTTTTGTTTGCTCAGGCTTGGTAGAATGGAACTTTCATTATGATATTTGACTTAAACCTCTCCTCCACATCACGTCCACGTTGCTCTCTCACTCTCCCATGTCCCGTGAGAGCAGTTGGTGTATTTTAGTACTCCAGATTTCCCCCATTCCCTGGCTTCATGAACACTATCTTTTCGGCCTCTGCCGAGCTGGGTTTAGGGTCTTGTTCCCATGTCCCGGCCTGTACCAGTTCTGTTGGGTCACGCACCATTCTGATGTATAGTTGGGAAGGGGATCCTGTTCGTATAGTGTGTTGCCATCTCTGCAAGAATACAGTGCTGCTGATCTAGGAGCAGATCAGGTTGTGGGTTTATTAGCAGACTTGCTTTTGGCTTCCCAACATTCTATTGTGGAAATGCAGGTTTGGCAGGTTATGATGTGTCTGACCCTGGTTATTTATTTATTTATTTATTTTATTGCATTTGTATCCCACATTCCCCCACCTATTTGCAGGCTCAATGTGGCTTACATAGATTTGTTAACATTGTCATTTCATGATATCAGATACAGTTAGTAATGTGTGACGATCAAGGAAGGGAAGAGAGAAGAAGGAGGAGAGTGATTAGGGTATTTATAGAAAGTGGGCGTTCATAATTGAGTGGTTGGTGAGGTGACTTAGTGAGGCTATTTGTTCTCAGTTGTAGGCCTTGTTGAAGAAGAATGTTTTCAGAGATCTTCAAAAAACAGTTGTTTCGTTGATTGTTTTCAAGTCTGTAGGTAATGCATTCCATAACTCCGTGCTCAAGTAAGAGAAGGTAGTGGCATGCATCAGCTTGTATTTAAGTCCTTTGCAGCTGGGGTAGTGCAGGTTGAGAAATTTGCGGGATGATTTTGTGGCGTTTCTGGGAGGTAGGTCCATGAGGTTTAGCATGTAGATTGGGGCGTCTGCATGAATGATTTTGTGTACAATCGTGCAGATCTTGAATGCAATGCGTTCTTTAAGTGGGAGCCAGTGGAGTTTCTCTCTTAGGGGTTTTGCGCTTTCATATTTAGTTTTTCCAAATATGATTCTGCTGGCCGTATTCTGGGCAGTTTGGAGTTTTCTGATTGTCTGTTCTTTGCACCCAGCGTACAGTGCATTGCAGTAGTCCAGATGACTTATTACCATTGATTGTGATTCAGTTCAAAGGACTTGCTGTAGGTTATTTGTACAGTGTCATGTGCTCAAAATCTCAGGGAGACTTTCCAGTAGTACTTTCTGCTATTGGCACTGTTAAAGTGCAGGTGGTTAAATATACATTGTTTAAAGCTGGGAGTTCTTAGAAATGTGTGAATCCAGTGAGCAGGTGAGTGTGTATCAGTGCTTTTTTTGTAGGAAAAAAGGTACTGGTACTCATGGACGGGGTAACCATCTATGGCTCCGCCCCTATGGTAGCCACACCCACAGTAGGCACACCCCTTATACCAGCCATGGCGCATAGAAACAGGTATCATTGACAATACTATACCAGTGTAGGAGAAAAAAATAACTTGTGATTTTTTATTAATTATAAATAATTTCTGTAAGGTGTTACGGCTGCAGTACCCAGTGCAAAATAAGACAGCAGATGTAAATTCTCAAATTGGACATATTCCAAACATAAAATGATTTTTCTACCTTTGTTGTCTGATGACTTTGTTTTTCTGATCATGTTGGTCCCAGTCTCTGATTCTGCTGCTCTCTATCTGCTCCCTTAACTCCACTTCCAGGGATTCCTTTTCATTTATTTCTTTACTTTCCTCCTTTCTTCTTCATTTCTTGCACTACATCTATAGGTAAAAGCTGGGTCCTCCGCAGACTTGACTGGAGGAGGCATAGAGTGGATCCAGTTTTTGCCTATTTTCTCCATCCATGTTCAGTTTTTCTTCTCTTCTTCTCTTTTCCCTCATCCCCGTCAGTATGCATCTCCTTCCCAGGGTCATAGCCAGACCTCGGCAGGAGGGGGGTCCAGAGCCCAAGGTGGGGGGGGGCACATTTTAGCCCGCCCTTCCCCCGCCACTTCCAACCACCGCCACAAGGTGCCTTTGCTGGCGGGGGTCCCCAACCTCCGCCAGCCAAAGTCGTCTCCGGCGCGTTTGCTGATCTGTGCTTCTTGACTCCTGATGTTCTGCACGTTCCTGCAAAACCAGGGGGGGCCAGGACTAAATCTGTGGGGGTCCATGCCCCCGTGGCCCCACCTAGCTACACCCCTGCTCCATCCATATGCATCTCCTTCCTCTCTCTTCCCTCTCATCTATCCATGTCCAGCATTTCTCCTCCCTCCTCCCCTCCATCCATGTTCATCTCAGTTCCTCTCTCTTTTCTCCCCTCCAGCCATGTCCAGCATTTCAACTCTCTCCACTCTCCTCCATCTGTGTCCAGAATTTCTCATCTCACCTAAATCCATGTGCCTCTCCTCCCCTGTCTTCCCTCCCCTCCATCCATGTCCAGCATTTCTCCTCTCCCCCTCCCCTCCATCCATGTTCATCTCACTTCCTCTCTCTTTCCTCCTTTCCATCCATGTCCAGCATTTCAGCTCACTCCCCTCGCCTCCATCTATATGCATCTCCTTCCTCTGTCTTCCCTCTCCTCCATCCATGTCCAGCATTTCTCCTCTCTCCCTTCCCCGCCATCCGTGTGCATCTCCTTCCTCTGTCTTTCCTTCCCTCCAACATTTCTCTTCCCTGCCCTCCATTCCAACCATGTCCAGCATTTCTCCTCTCTCCCCTTCATCCATGTGCATCTTCCTGTCTCCTCCATGTCCAGCATTTCTCCTACCCTCCCCTCCATCCATCCATCCATGTCCAGCAACTCACCTCTCTACCCTGCCCTCCCCTCCCATCCATGTCCAGTGATACTCCTTTGCCCCTATTCTTCCCTCCCATTCATGTCCAGCGATTCTCCTCTGCTCGCCTTCCATCTATGTCCAACGATTCTCCTCTCTCCCATGCCCTCCCCTCCATGTCCAGCGATACTCCTTTGCCCCCTATCCTCCCCTCCCCTCCATGTCCAGTGACTCGCCCCAGCCTCCACCTGCCCCCAAGTTCATTCCAACTCCAGCCCCACCTGCTCGACCTCAGCTCTCCAACTTTCTGTTCGTGCCCCCTGCATTGAAATCTTTTATTTTACCCGAAGTCGCAGTGGTGAACCGGCAGTGAAAGCACAGGCAGGCTCGCCTCCTCGCTTCCCTTCCCTCTCTCAGCGTCCCGCTCTCGCAGAAAGGAAATTACATCAGAGGAGGGCGGGACACTGAGAGAGGGAAGGGAAGCGAGGAGGTGAGCCTGCCTGCTGCTTTCACTGCTAGTTCGCCGCTGTGACTTCGGGTAAAAGATTTCAATGCAGGGCGGCACAAATGGAAAGTCGGGGAGCTGAAGGCGGGCAGGGGAGCCAGCCCTGAAAAAAAAAGATGCCGGTACGCTATACCAGCACAAAAAAAAGCACTGATGTGTATATACACTGGAGCACCACTCCTACTCTTTCTAGGTGGCAGGCAGAAGCCCAGACGCAGGTATCCGCTCTTTCAGCTTGTCGTTTGAAAACAGGGACGACCTGTTTTAAAGTGGGTTCTTCGGAAAGGGTAGAACTTGCTGCGGTCAGGAGGGGGCAGAGTCGGATGGAGGGGATAACTGCCACCAGTAAGGAAGAGTAGGTTCTCAAATTATTTCTCTAAATGTTTCTTGGCAATTATTACAAAAGTGAATACATGTGGCACAGGTAACTTGAGAAAACTACTCATAGACCAGTGCAGAGAACATCCCCCCCCCCCCCCCCCCCCCCGCCATGATTTCCAATGCAGCTCCCAGGTCAAAATATTTACCCACCCTATACACTTCCACGGAAGAATGAGTTCAGAAATCCAGCCTTTTTCATTGTGATCTTAACCCTTCATTGCCTAAAGTACAAACAGGGATGGGAAATACCTAGTATACCTGAATATAACACATTAACTACAACAGAAATAGTGAGCTAAATTCAAAATTTCCTTCCTTATGGGAAGTGAAAGTCCCCCTGCTGACCTGTGCTAGTCCGCATTGCAAACTGGAATGAGTATAATAAAGAAATGTTTCAGTCCTCTGTTTTACTCTCTTCCAGGCTTGTCATGCTGAAATCTTGGAGATTTATGAGAAAGGTATGAACCTTAGACAGTGTGTGTGATTCCTCTATGACATTTTCAGTTTCAAGTTCTACAGTTGAGCTCAAGGATGCAAAAGTGTGGAAATAATCTGTGAGAGGAAGCAGAGAGGGAAGGATGACTTCAGCCATAGAGGATCCCATCTCCCTTCCAGTGAAATGCTTCCTGTTCTGTCAAGCTCTCTGAACAGGGTAGACTACCTGAGCAAAGAGGCTAAGTAGGGAAGAAGACATTCTTTATAATGCTACCTTTTTTATTTAACTGCATAAATCCTGTGCATTCAAAGTTTGATCTAGGCTCCTGCTTTTGGAAGTGATCTGAGTCCCCAGTTCTTAAAGAAGGAGAATAATAGTGGACCAAGTACTTTCCCTCCCTTCTGTCGCTGCTGTATGAGTGTATTTGCACTTAATAAAAATCTCTTTAGTACCTTGGTATCCACTTCAGTCCTCGAGGGCTGTTGACTGGGTCAAGTTTTCAGGATGTCCCTAAGGTACATGCATTACACAATATTTATTAATAGGTACCTAAATTTCCATATAATTATATCCATATCAACATATAAATCTTGTATAATTATTTTATATTCAACAAACTTTATTCATATCAAAATATACGTTATTTTTTTTCTAAAAATGTTTAAATCAACACTCATACTCAAGCACTCCCCTTCTCTAACATACCCATTCACTCTTGCACACCTCATAATCCATTCACAACTGTTCAGTTTTCCTAAAACTATTAACACTTCTCTATTAATATAAAGTGACCCAAGTTATATCATATGCTCCTTCTATAAGGACCAGTTCAATTTTCTCTTTCAAAACATTTTGTACATGAATTTATCAGAGCTTGATTATGATTGAAAATATTAATAGAGAAGTAATACATTAGTAGAGAAGAAATACATAAGTGTTAATTGTTTTACGAGAACTGTACTGTTCATGGATTATGAGGTGTGCAAGAGTGAATGGGTATGTTAGAGAAGGAGAGTGTTTGAGTATGAGTGTTGATTTAAACATTTTTATAAAAAAATAACGTATATTTTGATATGAATAAAGTTTGTTGAATATAAAATAATTATATGTGGGGGTTTTTTTAATGAAATTTTTTTATTAAATTCAGAGATGAAAATACAACCAAAATATCTACAAAATGCAAAAAATACAAACTGTATAAGTCCAGTACACTGGACAAAAAAAATAAGCAAGTAACCACCAAATTCACCTACAAAAAAGGTACAACACTGAAACTTCAATTTTAGTAAAGCATTTCAAAGTTAAAGAACCACCTGAACACAACTGACCCCTCGCCACCCTGCCCAAAACAAACACAGCCTTTTCACGAACCCCAGTCATGCAGCTCATCAACACAAGAGGTTGCGCTTGGTCAGGTATAAGAAGGCAAGTTCAAGTGAGTAGTTTTGCCAAGGGATGCCACACCTACTTTTTTTAACCAGCCACTAATCCATGATATGGCACTCATATCCCATTACTTTTTTTTTTTAACTTTATTAGAAACAAGCAATTGAAAATGGATATTCTGTAAAACATCAAAATAGCCTGCCGTCTTATCATCACATTCCCCACCTCTTCCCCGCCCTCATACAGCCAAGACAAACAAGCCCAGTAAAGTTGGTTCCAGTACAAAAACCCTAACCATATCAAGTACTGCCATGGAAGCCTTAAAAGAAAAAATCATGGGAGTGCAGTGGGTGACCCTGTTCCAAGCATCTGCTGGTGGTGGTAGCTGTCCTAAATCTTATGGAAAGGAAGCACTTGTCCATTTTGGATGACAGTAAGCTTAGTCATTTGATATAGTTCATTTTGCAAAGGACCATGTCCAGAGTAGGTGCAGACGGTTGTTGCCAAGAAGCTGCTAGCCGAGAAGAAACTGGTAGCTATTCTATGGTGTCCTTTCTTCATACCTATGGGCTTAAAATGGGCAAGCAATACTCAGCTTGAACTGTGTAGGCTATCTGCAGAACCTGCTGAAGGGTCTGCTGAACAGACTTCCAAAAGGGTTGTATCACTGGACAGGTCCACCAAATATGGTACATATCCCCTCTCAAGCCACAATTCCTCCAGTTCCAGTTTTAAATATCTGGCTGAGGTGATGTGGGGTGTAGTACTATCAATATAACATTTTATAACATTTTCCACTAAGCTACTAGCAATCGATACCTTGAACAAATGCGAAAAAGTAATTTCCCATTGATTTGCTTCCCATTGTTTCCCCAGGTCTCTTTCCCATTCATGGACATAATACATGATAGTGTGTTTGAAAGAAGCAATGCTTTATACAATCTCATAATACTTCCCTGAGTTGTTCCCTCCCTCTTTAATGCCTTCTTGAGGGAAGTATGTACTAAACAAAGCTCCTTCCCCCCTCCCCCGGTGCCCTACGTGTAATAAAATGTTGCAACTCATCCTGCAATTCAGAAAAAGGTATAAATTCCCTCTGTTCCCATATCTGGCCCGAAGTTCAGAGCCCCTGCTGTTCCCATCTTGTATAGGTGAAATCCAAGCAACTCAGATGGAAGGCCTAGGCATAGCGTATAGCCGTTTGTTAAAAAAAAAAAAATAAAATAACGCCGATCAGGAAAAAATCTATCCTTCACTGAGCTCCCTGTGCAAAGAGGGAAGCCTAGCCTAGGCTAGGCCAGGTGGGACTGTCTGTACTAGTGCATTTAGGTCTTTCCTTGGAAGCCACGTCACCACCCAAAGTGAACTATTGCCCATCCAAGATTGCTCAAGGCGTACCCAAACTTTAGAAGTCTGAGTGAGCCATTCTACCAGTATATACAATTGAGCAGCCTAGAAGTACACTTTAAAATTGGGAACTCCCATGCCCCACTTAGTTTTAGGTTGATATAAAATGTATCTGTGGACCCTCAGAGCGTCTCTTCCAGATATAGGTAAAAGCCCTTTTGTGTAATCGAGTAAAGAACACCTCAAGTATGGGCAGGGGAAGCACCATAAACAGAGTAGCTTTGACAAAAGCATCATTTGGCCTGTCCAAGAAATATTTAGACCTTCCCATCTGTCCAGATCTGCAAATAGTTCTCTTAATTTGGAAGGAAAGATGGCATCATATAATTTATCAATAGTGGGGGTGATGTTAACCCCTAGGTAACGAATCCACTGAGTAGCCCAATGAAAAGGAAATTGCTGCTGCAAAATGGCAGCCTCTGCCTGGTGGTCTAATGTAATATTGAGAATCTCAGACTTATGCATATTCATTTTAAAGCCTGATACCTGACCATAAGAGTGTAACAAGTCCACCAGACAATCAATGGAGTCCCTAGACCTAGTCAGGGTGAGCAAGATATCATCTGCAAATGGTAGAATCTTATTCTCTTCAAGACCCTGAAAGGCTCCCCTGGAAGGATCCGAATCAGACTTGCTAGGGTAACAATGCACAACCCTTCCTAGTGCCTTGATATAGAGCAAAAGCATGTGTGCAAGCCCCATTAATTTTAAGACTACCCAGTGGATTGGTGTAGATTAGCTGTAACCAGTGCATATATTGCTTCCCCCCCCCCCCAGTGGCGTAGCCAGACTGCCAATTTTGGGTGGGCCTGGACCCAAAGTGGGTGGGCACAAAATTTTCTCTCTAGCCCCCCCCCCCCCCCCCCCCCCCAGCAAAATGTAGTCACACTCAGATGCATTTGTCACACAGGGTAAAGTGCTGCTTTTCAGTGCATCAGATTTCAGACAATTTATTTAATAGCCTTAACACCCTTTTCAGTGAGCTTTCAGAGGCCAAAACCTCCTGCCTCAGGTCAGTATAATGCTGTTACGGTATCCTCTCCTGACCTAAGGAAGGAAGTATTGGTCTCTGAAACTTTATTAACACCATATTACTTTATCCTAAATTAAAAATAAAATTATTTTCTTTACCTTTGTTGTATGGCCATTTACTTTTTCTCATTGTGTTGCTCCCAGTCTCTAGATTCTGCTTTCCTTCGTTTTCGCTTGACTCTTCTGCCAGGGTTTCCTGGCCATTTGTCATTTTTCTCTCCTTTTTCTTTGCTTTCTTCATATTTTTCTGCCTCTCTCTGTGTCCAGATTTAATTCATTCTTACTATCCATTCTTTAATTCCTTCATCTACTTATGGCTTTTCATCTTTTCTCACCCTTGTTCTCCCCATGCCCCTTCCTCTTATTCTCCAATCTTTCACTACTCCCCCTTTCCATGCAGCAGCTCTCCTCTTTCTCTCCCCATCCTTCCAGTGTCTCCTCTCTCTCTCCCCATCCTTCCAATAGTCTCCCCTCTTTCTTTCTGCATCCTTCCATCCAGTGTACCTCTTTCTCCCTACCCTTCCATCCAGCGTCTTCCCTCTTTCTCTCCCCATCCTTCCACCCATCTACCCTCTCTCCTGATCCTTCCATCTAATGTCTCTCTCCCTCCTTCTAACCAGTGTCTATCTCTCTACCCTTTTCTGTTCAGTGTCCCTTCTCTCTCCACATCCTTCCACTCTCCCCTTTTTCTCTGCATCCTTTCATCCATCTCCCCTCTTTCTCTGCCATCCTCCCATCTGTTTTCCCTCTTTCTCTCCCCATCCTCCGTTTTCCCTCTTTCTCTGCCATCCTCCCATCTGTTTTCCCTCTTTCTCTCCACATCCTTCCATTGTCCCTCTTTCTCTGCCATCCTCCCATCTGTTTTCCCTCTTTCTCTCCCCATCCTTCCATTTTCCCTCTTTCTCTGCCATCCTCCCATCTGTTTTCCCTCTTTCTCTCCCCATCCTTCCATTTTCCCTCTTTCTCTGCCATCCTCCCTTCCATTTTCCCTCTTTCTCCCCATCCTGCCATCTGTTTTCCCTCTTTCTCTCCCCATCCTTCCATTTTTCCCTCTTTCTCTGCCATCCTCCCATCTGTTTTCCCTCTTTCTCTCCCCATCCTTCCATTTTCCCTCTTTCTCTGCCATCCTCCCATCTGTTTTCCCTCTCCCATTCAGGCCCACCAGCCCCAGCTCCCATTGCCGGCCACTGCTGCTTTTCCTGATGAGCAGCAGGGCCGGCGCTACAAAAAGAAGAAGCGCTCAGCTGACTGAGCTGAGCGCCAACGCGTCGCTAACCCGACGAGAAAAAATGTTTTAAAAAAAACGCGGCACTGCAGGCAGCCTCGAAGCATTGGCTGCTGGCTCTGCAGGCTTCTTCCGTCTCTTACATCACTGCCAGGGGAAGTGATGTAAGAGACGGGAGGAGCCTGCACAGAGCCAGCAGCCAATGCTTCGAGGCTGCCTGCAGTGCCGCATTTTTTAAAAAACATTTTTTCTTGTCCTTAGCGACGCGTTGGCGCTCAGCTCAGTCAGCTGAGCGCTTCTTCTTTTTGTAGCGCCGGGCGCCGGCCCTGCTGCTCATCAGGAAAAGCAGCAGTGGCCGGCAATGGGAGCTGGCGCTGGCACTGGGCGGGCCTGGGCTGGAATTGGGTGGGCCTGGGCCCACCCAGGCCCACCCGTAGCTACGCCCCTGCCCCCCCCCCTCCCCAGCAATGACATAGTACCTTAAGCAAAAAAGGCCAGTACACTCGATCAAAAGCTTTCTCTGCATCAAGAGGAAGCAGAAGCTTCAGGTTATTCTCTACCTTAGCCTGATATATTAGATGAAGTGTTTTACAAATATTATCAAATGTCTGGTGTCCTTGAATAAACCCGGCCTGGTCTTCATGAATGAGCCTGGGCAGGCACCTCTGAGGCAAGTGGCCAAGATTTTTATAAAAAGCTTATAATTGGTATTTAGAAGAGAAATATGGTAGGCCAATAGGATGCACATAACAGAGGATCTCTCCCAGGCTTAGCAAGAACAGAAATCAACGCCAGTCGCCAAGATAAATGGAGCTCAGGCAGTTCCGCCAATGTGTTAAATACATGAAGTAATCGTATCCCATGACTTTTTAATTTCCTGAGGAGCCTCTCAAGAGGGGCTTTGTCAACTGCCTTCTGAAAAATCCAAATACACTATGGGGCTCTTTTTCAAAGCACTTAGACAGTCTGCTCCATATGTTATTATGGAACTTTGTAAGTCTAAGTGCTTTGAAAATATGCCACTATATCATCTGCTTTTCCTTTTATGTTTCAACTGTTTTTTATTATGCAATAAATTGGTGTCAAAAAAGAACAATATTGCAGATACAGTTACAGGCAGCACAACCCAAGGAGAGTGCAAAGTGTTATATATCACAAGGACAATCTTGCATACTATTCAGCACCCCAATTGGTGTAACTGAGGTGCTCTCTCCTGAGTTGAGCCCTATGTGAGATAATTAAATGTGATTTATATATAAGGTATATACATGAGAGAGCTGCATATAGACATGCAGATCTTTATCTTGGCTGTTAGTTAAGATCCTGAAAATCTGACCTTTTGGTGCCCTTGAGGACTGGAAATAAATACCACTACTCTAGTATGTTCCCCAATGTCACGTCTGCTCTTTTTTTGGGTGGCACTTCTCATATACTGCACAAACTATCAACATCCTGCCTATCCACTTACCTGTTACCTGTCCATTTGGGGTGTGCATGTAAATTACTTCCCTGTTTTACCTTACCCACACAGTGTATTAAGAAACACATGTAAAATTGTTATGCCCATAAAGCTATCTGAATCTGAAAAAACTTTTCTCTCTTTCACCACCCCCTGCAACCTTCCTTGAGCAGCTGTGGCATATTTGAGGCACTTAGGTGCCTCTGTTGTGGATATTTCCATCCCAGAGCTGGAAGCAATAAGTGTGGCCCACGTGATCTGTATTATGAGTGAGATGAGAGACTGCCTGCACTCTGATTTTAATAACCACTACCATGAAATGGTAAGAGCCAAGTATCTTCCCTCATACCATTATCTATCTTTGCCAGATGCTGCCCTCCCTCTCCCCAGCTACCTTTCCTACCCTCTTTTCCCCCATGTGTTGCATAAGACACAAGTAGTTCTTCAGCTGGAAAACACAGACAAAAAAACCTTAACAATGATCTGATCATCTTTTCTTTAGAATCTGGAGACTCGAACCAGCCTGGCCTTGGCTTCCCAGTTCACAGCTGTGGATTACATTCATGTGAGTGGTGCATCTGGTTCTCACCCACAATCATAACTGAAAAAGGGAGTGGAGGAGAAGTAAGTAGGCCATACAGGAAGCACAGATCAAGGTGGGATTAGCCTTTAGACTTTTTGGAATGACTAGGGCAGTGGGAACATTACCATTTCTCCTTGCATACATGACAGCATGCAGATACATCGCCCCTCTGACAGCTCAAATTGGATTTTCCCCAAGTCCATCTTAATAATGGCTTATGGACTTTTCTTTTAGGAAGCTATCCAAACCTTTGTTTTTTAACCCCGCTAAGCTAACTGCTTTTACTACATTCTCTGGCAAAGAATTCCAGAGTTTAATTAAACGTTGAGTAAAGAAATATTTTCTCAGATTAGTTTTAAATTTACTACTTTGTAGCTTCATTGTGTGCCCCCTAGTCCTAGTATTTTTGGAAAGAGTAAACAAGCAATTCATGTCTACCCATTCCACCCCACTCATTATTTTATAGACCTCTATCATATCTCCCATCAGCCATCTTTTCTCCAAGCTGAAGAGCCCTAGCCGCTTCAACCTTTCCTCATACCAAGTAACACCATTGAATATTCAAGCATCCTTGAATGCCTAGACCCAATACCCGGGGAATACCCAGCTGATCGATCATGGACCAACTTTGACTTAATTTCAGTAGACGAACTCACACACTGGCTCAAAAAATATGCCAAATCTCAGTGCAAACTTGACATTTGCCCCACCAGCCTACTTAGAGCTGCACCCAAACAATTTAAAAAAGACCTCATGAACCAAGTAAACTATAGACTCCTACATGGTCTCTTCCCCACGGAAAATGGAAACATATTACTCACGTCGTTGCCAAAAGATACCAAGAAAAGCACAATGGACTTAACTAACTACCGACCAGTCGCCTCTATCCCACTCACTACAACGTTGATGGAAGGCATAGTGACAAAGCAACTCACGGATTACCTGACCAAATGCTCAATACTACACGAATCACAGTCAGGATTCCGATCAAATCATAGCACTGAAACCGTACTAGTGTCTGCAATGAACTCCTTCAAAAAAACAATTGCAACCGGCAAGAACATACTCATATTACAATTCGACATGTCTAGTGCCTTCGACATGGTGGATCATGAAATACTATTACACATACTAGAATACTTCGGAATCGGAGGCCCAGTTCTTAAATGGTTTAAAGGATTCCTCACCACTAGATCCTACCAAGTTATAACGAATACTGCCAGATCACAGCCTTGGACACCGGAATGTGGAGTCCCTCAAGGATCCCCCCTTTCACCTACAATCTTCAACCTAATGATGATACCACTAGCCAAACTCCTTGCCAATCAAAACTTTAACCCCTACATATATGCTTATGACGTCACAATCTACATCCCGTTTAAGAAGGACTTAAACGAAATAACCAACAAGATCAACCAGAGCTTCCAGATCATGCACTCATGGGCGGACTCATTCCGGTTAAAGCTCAACGCAGAAAAAACCCAATGCCTAGTTCTCACTTCCCAACACAATACAAACAATTACTCCACTATAACCACACCTCACTGCACACTTCCTATCTCTGAAGACCTGAAACTTCTCGGAGTCACCATTGATCAAAACCTCACACTCGACACCCACATGAAGAACACAACGAAAAAAATGTTCCAATCGATGTGGAAACTCAAAAGAATTAAACCTTTTTTCCCAAGAAACATCTTTCGCACCCTAGTACAGTCACTAGTTATAAGCCACCTGGACTACTGCAACGCTCTGTACGCAGGCTGTAAAGAACAGACCATTTAAAAACTCCAAACAACCCAAAACACGGCAGCTAGACTCATTTTTGGAAAACCTAAATATGAAAGTGCGAAGCCCCTAAGAGAGAAACTACATTGGCTTCCGCTCAAGGAATGAATTGAGTTCAAAATCTGCACAACCGTGCACAGAATCATTCACGCAGATGCCCCACTTTATATGCTAAACCTAGTGGACCTACCACCCAGAACGCCAAAAGATCGGCTCGCACATTCCTAAATCTGAATTCCCCAGCTGCAAAGGAGTGAAATACAAACAGGCTTATGCTACGACCTTCGCATACAAAAGCACACAGGTCTGGAATGCGCTACCCAAGACCCTGAAAACCATGAACAATCTAACCAGCTTCCGCAAAGCTCTGAAAACACACCTCTTTAACAAAGCTTACAAAAGTCACCCTCAATGATACAAATCATCCCTAATCCACCCAAACACACCTTAACCACTTCTCACACAACCTACCCAACATCCACCCATCTAAATCCTCTTTTACTTCAACTTATGATCAACTGTATTTAAACCATGTCTTCACTCTATCATAACCTTACTCTGTAAGCCACATTGAGCCTGCAAAAAGGTGGGATAATGTGGGGTACAAATGCAATAAATAAATAGGGAAGTTGTCCCATCCCTTTATCATTTTCATCGCCCTTCTAATCTGTTCTAATTCTACTATATCTTTTTTGAGATGCGGTGACCAGAAATGCGCATAGTATTCGAGGTGCGGTCACACCATGGAGTGGGCATTATAATGTCCTCATTTTTGTTTTCCATTCCTTTCCTAATAATACTTAACATTCTATTTGTTTTCTTAGCCACCGCCGCCACCCACTGAGCAGAGGGTTTTAACGCATCACCAACGATGACGCCTAGTTCTCTTTCCTGGTCGGTGACTCCTGATGTGGAACCTTGCATCACGTAACTGTAGTTTAGGTTCCTCTTTCCCACATGCATCACTTTGCAGATGTTCACGTTAAACGTCTTCTGCCATTTGGATGCCTGGTCTCCCAGTCTCATAAGGTCCTTGTCAGAAGCACTCCTGATGTGGAACCTTGCATCACGTAACTGTAGTTTAGGTTCCTCTTTCCCACATGCATCACTTTGCAGATGTTCACGTTAAACGTCTTCTGCCATTTGGATGCCTGGTCTCCCAGTCTCATAAGGTCCTTGTCAGAGGCTACCCCTGCGGCCACTTAGAGGGTCTATTCCCAGCACAGCTCAGGTCTGCCTGCACCTACCACTTGCGCCCTACATTAGCACCCTCCTCCCACCGACTGTGTCCCAACTGCCTCTGGGCGAGTCCTGCTCTGACATTATCCCCGGTGATTTCTAGGTTACTGGAGCCACACTTCCAGTGGTCCCATAGTTCCTAGAAAGTACTCACAGACCCAACACACAAACCACCAGGATTCGTAGTCAGTCCAGACTCTGTGCCAAGGCCAGGCTTAACCACTGAATCAGGTGAGGTTCTGACCCATAGCACCAGTGCTTTTATTTATTTATTTTATTCCCTTTTTTAAGGGTGCCAAAATACCCAGCCTCTGACCTCACCTATCCTAAAGGTTAAGCCTTTTCTCCCCCTGCCCCCCCAATTCCAGTCTCTTCCCCCTCCCCTCCGCACAAGGGCCTGCATTCTTCCTCACCTCTCACTCCCCCCACAGTCCTATAAAGTTTGTCGGTTGCTGGCAGTGGCAGCAGCAGCAAGACAAGCTGCTTTCAGCCAACCCCAGGATCTTCCCTCTGCTGTGTCCCGCCCACAGGAAATTGCATCAGAAGAGGCAGAGGCATAGGCGGTCGGTGGCCCAACTGTTTGGGGAGGCTAAAGGGGGCGGGGTTAGGGGTGGAACCAGGGGCAGGGCTGATATCCATAATTGTCTGATAACATGCAGAAAGTAAAAATAAAATAATCACAATTAATACCTTTTATTAAATTTAGATATTAGATATGTAACATATGTCAAAGAATAAAGTGGTTGCTCAAAGCATATTCTAAGCACAATCGCTCAACTGCAAAACACTATGCACAACTTTGTGCAAAAACACACTCAGAACCTTACTATACCATAAATATTACACTGGGCAGAAACCTAATACACCAATATACCACCCATACGGAAAATGCAGACCGTCAACAATATGAAACAAGGGATCATATCATCACAATTCTCATGTACAGCCACAAAACACCCTAATTCATGTTTAATGTGGGATAAAATGCCATAAATAAGTAAATAAATATAAACTTTTAATGTTGAGCACCTGATTCTCAAAGTGGACATATTCCAAACACTATAATGAAAATAAAATGATCTTTTCTACCTTTGTTGTCTGGTGACTTTTTCTAATCATGCTGGCCCAGTATCTGCTGCTATCTGTCCTCAGTGCAGATCAGGAAGTCATCCTGGTTAAATATCTCCCTGGCGACCCAGGACACCTCCAGCCAACCCCCCCCCCCCCCCCCCCCCCCCCCCCCCCCCGCTCTCCCAGCAGTAAGGTAAACAAACCATAAACCAATTTCTACAACTGGACAAGGCTAGAGGGCTTTCACTGCAGCTCCTGCTGTGAGGATGGAGGTAAATCAACAATTTAAACCCCTCAGAGCACAGCAGGGGAGGCTTAGCCTATCCAAGCCTCTTATACCGGGCGGCCTATGGGCAGAGGGAAGACCCAGGGGTTGGCCAAAGGCAGCCTGTCATACTGCTGCCAGTGCCTGATGTAAACTTTACAGGATTGCAGGGGAGTGAGAGAGGTGGGCAGAGTTGGACCCGCAGGGAGGGGATGGACTGATGCCAAAGTAAGTTGGCTCAGGGCACCACTATCCCTTGAGTTGGCCGTGTGGTACATACACATGCTTTCGGTGGGGCCTACTTCTTACCAGGTCCCTCTCATGTTGAGACTCCATGGCTGCCTCAGTCTTTCACCGGCAACAGTCGCACCAGCCAAGGAGGTTTGACTAACAGGAGACCGCAGGAGCATGCTCGACCAATTATGTGGCCTGAAGCCAGTAGGTGAAGCTTGTTGTTATATCAATTATATTGCTTTGGATGTACTGAGATGGCAGCAGCTGCATTGGGGACAATGAAAACCACCTTGGGTGGAGTGACTTCAGCCCTGTGACATCACACTATCTCCTGTTAATCAAACCTCCTTGGCACCGACCACCCCAACACTAATCTACTGCTACCTCATTATCTTCAGTCTAAATCAGGGCTTCTCAACCCAGTCCTTGGGACACACCTTACCAGTCAAGTTTCCAGGATACACCCAGTGAATATGCATGAGATATAAACTTGCATGCCCTACCTCCACAGTATGCAAATTGATCTCATGCATATTCATTGTGGGTGTCCTGTAAATTCGACCTGGCTAGGTGTGTCCTGAGGACTGGGTTAAGAACCATGGTCTAAGTTCTTTAAGCAATAATTTATCAGTATTTATCCTTCAGTGCCAGCTCACAGGTCAGAACTCATGGTTTGGGCAGCCATTTGCTAGGATGCACCTGTACTCCCTCCCCATAGATCCTTATTCATTCTCACTAATTGGACAGAATGAAATGAAAGTAACAGGTAAGTTTAAATTTCACTGTGTACATGGGTGGGTGGCTATCACTTTAACAAAGCCTATGAATAGGAGCATATAGGTGACATGCTAAGAACTGAGGATCCCTTGATGTCCTCCCTCACCCCCTCCCCAAGTCAATTACTTACCTAACTTATTTTTTTCTGACTAGGCAAATCGTCAGAGAAGCCGAAGTATGGCCTGGCTGAAAGAGATTTTCTCCACAGTGAACTGTATCCTCACTCCAGGTATGGACCCTGCAGGGCACAACACACCCCTGGCAATACATTGGGGTATACTGCAAGCCTTGGAACACGTGTGCTGGGGCTTTCAGAAAAGTAACAGTAGTATGAAGGACCTGCTGCACTCTTTAATCTATGAGCTGGTGCATGGTTGTGAAAAGCTTGAGTTTGTACCAGATACTAATACACAGAAACTGCAGCTTGAATTTTACTACTAGAGTAGTGATTAAAAATTACCCTGAAAAGAGGAATGTGACTGCAAGGCCTGTTCTGTCTGTCCGAGTTCTATTCATGTTTCAATACCACATAACCAGTTTGATTTCTGCCTTTAATGTCCTTTGTGCTCGGGAGCATCTGTACTCATCTCAGTGTTTTTTTGAACTTTATTTTCTGTCAACAAGCAGGATTAGGTCAGGATAAGGAGGTTTGACGACATGATGTCACAAGGCTGAAGCCACTCCACCCAAGGAGTGGAGGAGTGGCCTAGTGGTTGAACTGCTAGGATGAACTGTGTCCCAGAGCTCAGAACTCAGAACTTCTCAGCTGTCTCCTTAATGCTTCAGTTTTGTTTCTTCTACTCTGCTGAACAGACAGGTCATAGATCTTCCCCACTGAAGTTTCTTCTTTTTATTATTTATTTAGCTTTTCATTTTGCCATTGACGTTTCTACTGCATTATCAGCCTTTGAATACATCATTGTCTTAATATCTGCTTTTTGTCTGCATCTGCTCTGTTCAGGAACCTCTTACATATTAATTTGACCTTTTTCACAATATATTGCCTTTTGCTTTTTATGAGTGTTTGTTTTTTTGTTGCACATTATTATTACTCTTTATATATATATATATATATATATATATATACATGTAAAATATTTTATAGACTACTGATGCAGGCGGAAACGCCAAAACATGGTATCGTATTGAGTTATTATCGAGTTTCTATGACAAGTTGTCCTATAATAAAACTCCAGCAAATGTCTAACAAAAGGATTTGGGGTTCCAACCACTCCTCCCTCCAATCCTTCCGTAGTCCACAAGAAAGAACCTAAAGATCGCAAGGGAAGTGGACAACTACACCAAAACCGCTGTTTTAAGTTTCCCCTTCTCCCAATCTAAAATCAACCGGAGTTGAGCTGCGAAATGATACCATTCGATATTAGGAACCTCTCTCCCTCCCTGTTCTTCAGCATCCCAAAGAACCTGTTCTGCAAGACAAGGGTGCTTGCCATTCCAAATAAACTGAGATAGAGAACCCTGTAAACATCTAAGAAGATGCCCTGGGACCCGAATAGGTAAAGATTAAAATAAAACAGCAATCTGGGTAACACATTCATCTTTACCACTGCAATATGGCCCCACCAAGATAACCATAACCATTTTCAACGGGATAATTCTACACGAATCTGATCCAAAATCTTATCATAGTTGAGGGAAAATAACCTACTGAGATCCCGAGGTATTCTGATTCCCAAATAACGGATACTGCGAGAGCCCATCTGAATGCAAAAGCTGCCCTCAACCTATCTTCCTCCAATTGGGATAGGGAGATCCCCAAGAGTTCACTTTTGTCTATATTAACCTTCAGTCCTGCAAACCTCTCAAATCGTGAAGCACCTCCACCGCAATGGATAATGTCAAGCCTGGATCTCTAGTATAAAGTAACAGAGCAGTCTTAGACATGAAGTGTCTAGCCACACAGCCTGGAAAGGGGTGGCCTAATGGTTAGTGTAGCAGGCTTTGATCCTGGCAACCTGGGTTTGATTCCCACTACAGATCCTTGTGACCTTAGGCAAGTCACTTAACCCTCCAGTGCCCCAGGTACAAAACAAAACTTACATTGTGAGCCCTTCTAGGGACAGAGAAAGTACCTGCATATAATGTGTACAGCGCTATAGAAATGATTAGTAGTAGAAATTGTTTCATCTAGTTTCTATACTCTGTGTGCCACAGCCTGTCCAGGCCACTCTCTCTCTTAACTGCTAAGACACCTTCTACTAGACAAACATGCTTTCAGGTAGAAGAGGTTGTTGATCCGGTGTTTGACTAATGGAAATGACCGTCCTATGAATATATTGCAGCACCTATACCACCACTTCTATAGTTTTGGCTTTCAACTTCTACACCTTTCAAAAGGAAAAGATAGACTTTTTTTTTTTTTTTTAGAAAATGACCTTTCCTGTTCTGATTTTGAACGTTTTACAAAAAATGTCCAAATTCAGAATTAGATGTCCTATCCAGAAATGCCCCTTGTGCATTTGGCTTGCCCAAAGTCACAAGGAAAAGCAGTGGGAATTGAACCCATGTTGCCAGGATCAAAGCCCGCTGCACTAACCATTAACCCACTCCTCCTCTGTTTTGGATGTCTTGCATTTGGACGTCTTTTGTTTTGTTTGAAAATGGACCAAAAAAAAGGACATCCAAATCACAAGACGTCTATCTTTTGTGTTCAAAAATGCTAAGGACGTCGATCTTTTGCAAAAATGACCTTTCCTGTTCAGAATTTGGATGTTTTGTAAAACGTCCAAATTCTGATTTAGACGTTCTATCGAAAATGCCCCTCTTGGTGAAGTAATGTTAGTTCCCTCTGTAAAGAAGAGTCCACTAGAGAGAGGCAAGTTTAACAATTATAGTTTTGATTTTCTTTGTGTTCACTGCATTCTACTACAATTTTCATACTGAGATTGTGGTTGTTTCTTGTACATGGAAGTTTGTAGTTGGTTTCTCAACCAATTGTTCAAGTCTTTGTATCATTGTGTCTGACGTTGTAGAAATAGATTCAGCTGTTACACTGATCCTAATAGAATTGGTATGCCAGCTACAAATAGACTAGTAGAAATCTGGCTTGCTTCTTCTGTGCAGTTCTGCTATCAACAAGCCTGCGCTTTCTTAGCTCCAGAGTCAAATCTCGTCAGGTTTAACCTCACTGAATCCTGTCCTGAAAGCAGCCATGTGGTCCTCTATATTTATACTTTTACTGCACACCATTGTTTGGATCAAGCTTCAGCGAGTACACTGTGTTTGGTTGAGCAGTGCTGGCGAATCTGTCCCTTCAAGCTAATTCTATGCAGGTTGCTCAAAAAATGAAGATGAAATGAAATGAGGCTGAGCAGCTCTAAGCTTGGGAATCACTTACTTATGTGTCTAACTCAGTCCTGCTTGTTGACAGAAAAGAAATTTGCTTAGCTATATATTTTCTGTAGAGAGCAGGTTTGAAAAGGCACACAATCCCACCCCCTCTCCCCAAGAAATGAGAGAACACTGCAAATAGGAAGGGCCACACATGTTCAAAACTTCACACTAAAGTTGTGAGCTGTGGGAGAGCAGTTCTGTCCCAGCACTGTCGGACAATATCACCCACTTGTGTGCCTTATCAATCCTGCTGTCTAAAGAAAACATTTCTACAGCTGAGCAACATTACTGTTTTTGTACCTTCACTATGAGGTTGTTCATCACGGTTGCTCAGGTGTACAAATCCTGATCAGTAGATAGTTTTGTCACCTTATCCAAGCTTTCTCATTGAGGACTGAACAGATAGACCCCCTGCTACTACCTCACAATGGTTTCTTTGTTATAGCAACTGCGTGCACAGCTCCATGTATCCATGATTCTGACCTCCTTCATGGCTGCAGTGACATTCCAACAGTGGCACAGTCTATACGGTATGAGACACTATCTTGCTTGGGGACTCCAGGTCCAATGTGAATGATCATAGCATCTTAGATCCTACTTTGAGAATAATTTTCCCTTTAGAACTTACAGAAAATCTGACAAAGAATTAGAAGGCTTGCTGCACACAAATTTTTATCTAATGACTAACACTTCATAGTTTGCATATAGTAAAAAAAATTGAAGCTTTTGGAGAATATTTGTGATAGCTAAATTTTTTTTGGTCTTCCTTAATCTGTTCTCCTGAATTTGTATTTATTTTAAAATTTTATATATCACCTACATCCTAGGTGGTTTCCATATGAAAATACATAGTAAAACATATTTAAAACAAAATACAATTCTTGGACTAGCTGACACCTAAGCCAAGGCACCATCTTACTCATAATACAGTATGGGCCTATATAGAACTGTTAACCTCTTCTCGAACCTGGCAGTTCTTTCTCCCCGCAAACTGCTCCAATTTTCAGCACTAATAACTCAACAGCAGAGCAGTCTTCATCTAGACATGAAGTGCCTAGCCACACAGCCTGGAAATTGAGCGATCTAGTTTCTACAATCTGTGGGCTAGATGCACTAAACTTAACGAGCCATTAACGTGGGGTTTAAACTGGTTCTAGCCAGTTTAACGTAAACCAGGTAAAGTAGTAAAGCAGGACATGTACTGAAGGGCATTTTCCTATCACAGTAGCAGCTAACGAAAACGGAATGCAGATGAGCAAATTAATATTGTAATGTGTATAAATCGTATTGTAATGAGATGCACTACCGTTTTCCGATTGCCTAACCATGGAAAATCTAACTGGAGGTCTGTACCTCTCGTTGGGGCTGTGCGGGATTTATTCGCCTCTAAAAACTTCTATAAATTTAACCAAAAAAAAAATTGGGAAAAAAAACGTCCAAGTGCTCGTCAGGGATGTCCTTTATGGATGTCCTTCACTGCTTAGCCACGTCCAAGTGTTCATCAGGGCCTTCCTTCTAAAGTGCCTAACGTGGACATCCTTCACAAAACCAAAAAAAAAAAGACGTCCCTGACGAGTACTTGGACGTTTTTCCCCCAGATTTTTTTGTGATGGCTGTCCTTCTAGTGCCGAGGACGTCCAAATAAAAAAACTATTTGGATGTCTTTTTCGATTATGCCCCTCCTCCAGGTCTCTCTCAGCCAATCACAGCTCATTTAGCTGACACCAGTGACAGCTAAACGTGCTGTGATTGGCTGAGATAGACCTGGAGGAGGGGCATCGGACGTGCTGCTAACACCCCGGGGCAGACAGAAGCAAGGCGGCCAGAGCAGAAGCCGCCGATAGCTGCCAGCAGCATCGGGAGCCTCCTCGTAGCCATTTCATCTCCCTCCCAATTATGGGAATGACTTTTTTTTTTCTTTCAGTAAAGGACGTCCATAAAGGACGTCCTTGGCATGCGCAGAGCAGCCAGCATAACGCTTGGCTGCTCTGCGCATGCTCGACCAGCCGACTGGCTTCCGAGGGAATAGAGAATGCAAGTGAGCTACAATGAGCAGCTCATTTGCATTCCATTTCCTTGATGCATGGCCGTTCCCTACCGATTCGCTATGGAATCGGTAAGGGAAGGGCTCTTCCGAGGACCTTAGTGCATCTGGCCCTGAGTGTCACAGCCTGTTCATGCCACTCTTTCTAAGCTGCTAAGATGTCTATCTTTTATTTATGACCCTTTACAAGTACCCCCTTTAACAGAAGAAATGCAAGGGAAATTACAGCCATGTAACAGAAGCTTAGCGGAGATTGGGTGGCAGAGCCGGTGGGGGGAGGCGGGGCTAGTGCTGGGCAGACGTCTACAGTCTGTGCCCTGAAAATGGCAGTTACAAATCAAAGTCAGGTATACACATAAAGTAGCACATATGAGTTTATCTTGTTGGGCAGACTGGATGGACCGTACAGGTCTTTCACTGCCGTCATCTACTATATGTAACAAGGTTGCATGTAATGAGCTTTTAAACTGCCTTTCCTGCATCCCAGTTGTCTGTTCATTTAAGATGGCCCCCACTAGATAATTGTCAAACACTGAAACTGAACAAACTATATAGTCAGAGGAACAGTGATCATAGCAGGGACTGCAGCACAAAGTAAGAACTTATGACCCATCTTATGTAAAAGATTCTTGATATACCGTCTTTCTGTGGTACAGCCAAAGAAGTTTACTTATTAGATACAGGTAATTTTCTATTCCTAGTGGGCAGGCAATCTAAGTTTTAATCTTCCATTGCCCCAGGTACAAGTGTATTGTCCAGGGTCACATGGAGCCTCAATGGGAATCAAACCTCGTTCTTCTGGTTCTCAGCCATCTAGGCTACTTCTAGTTTGCTTGATCTATGGCTTGGGCTCCAGTTAATCCAGGGCATCATCTTCACAAGCTGGGGGGAACCACAAGTTATCTTGAACCCTGTTAAGTTCTTGCTTCCACCATGAGGAATGGGGTAGATTTTGGGACCAGGGAGCTCCTTCTGTATTGGATGAATAGGAGCGGGCATAGGAGAGTTTTAGCGGTAGGAGAGGGGGGACAGCATAGTACCTCTTCTCCCTGTCTTGCCATAGTGGAGGAAATATCTTTGGTAGGGCACAGAGTTGCTCTAGTCCCTCAGGTGTAAATATTGGTTGTAGTTTCTGTATAAATTGCACAGTTTATAGGAAAGATGAATCATGATACTTACTGCAGCTGTAAGAGGCCATGTCCAGAGTCTAAAATGATCTGGAAGAAAATACACATTCCCTCCTACTTCCTCTCCATATGAGTAAACTTCTGGTTTCTTGGTTGTGACCTTCCCATTCTTTAATCTTGCTATATGACAAGCTACAAAACAGCTGAAAAAGCAGAACAGTTGCAGGCTTTTGATGGTTCTTTCTTTTTAAATTTTTGTCAGATACATGCAGCTTGGGAACCTGACTGGAATTCCAGGCCTTGTGGTACCTATCGGGTACAGCTCAGCAGGGCTGCCGATCGGCCTTCAGGTAGGTAGACATGTATATTTCTCTACTAGGCTCTCTGCTACTGGAAAGTGATCTGAAACCAATGTAGGGAACTACTGGATTGCTAGCCTGTATTCTCTGCCTTATATAGAGCAGCTTCCAGGGACCTAGAATTAAGTGCCAAGGTCCTATAGCATCCTGAAAATTGTGGGGACTGTCAAACTAAAAATGCAGCTTCTCTGGAAACTGTTGCCTGCACACAGCGATAGAAGCAACAAGCAGAATAAGACCTACATAACAGCCTGTGTTGACTGTAGCCTGATGCAGGGCCAGCCCTAGGCAAACCTTTAACCTATTTGTTCTCTCTCCCAGCAGCTTATTTTTGGGCAGATGATCAGAAGCAAATGCAGGCGCTAGAGGCTGTTAGCACCATACTAGCGCCTGCGTTTGCTACTGCCCCACGATCAGAGCCCCCGAGTGCATGAAACAAGGCGCTTGCGGGCTCTGAACTCAACTAGCATGCAAATGCATGCAAAGCAGGGCTCAGCGCAAGTAGCATGCAAATCCATGCTCAACCTATTCCTCCCCAATGATTGTCGAGCAGCACACCAAACATTGGGGTGTTGTCCGTGGCAAACCCTACGCCAGCTCGGAGCTGGCATTAGGGTTTGCAGACTATTGAGGAGGAATGGTGAGTCCTGTCCAGCATGCTAGCAGGCCCCCCATTCCCCCCAGTGCAGCAGCCCGCACCCCCCAAGCAGGAGCAGGAACCCCAAACCCCCCGACACAGGTTCAGAGGAGGCTGGAGATCCGGTGGGAATTATATGGTGTGAAGCCCCACCCAGCGCATCCCAGGATGCACTGGGCAGGGCTAGGTGCTGCCATTTTTGAGGCGGTGCCGATGGAAGACGAGAGGGGCCACCTCCCTCCTCCAACGAAGGTAAGGGGTGGGGAAGGGCTGCTAGACCACCAGGTTGGGGGGGAGGGATTGACTCGCATCCCAGGCCACCAGCGCTGCATGTGAGGGGATGCTGGGGGGAGGGAGGGGTACTTGGGGGTCTGGTGGTCCCATGGACCTCCAGCCTGTGTTTGACCCTATGATCAGAGATAATAGTGTGCTTAAATTTGCATGCTATTATCTCTGATCATAGGGGCTGTTACAGCACTATTTTTAGAGCGCTGTTTGGAACAGCAAGGGGCTTTCGATCATATGCCTATCTACTACTACTACTACTACTTAAACTGTTACGCAGCCTGTACAGTTTAACAAAGAAGGACAGTCCCTGCTCGAAGGAGCTTACAATCTAAAGGACAAAATAGACACACAAGCTAGGGCATTTCCAGCAAATACTATCCTTTATTGCCGATGCCTTACCCATATTAGAGCAGTCCAGACAAGCAGGATATATTCTCCTGCTAGTAGATAGAAACAAAAGCTCACAGCAGGTTTCTCAGTCTGCTGCATTTCTCATCTCCAGTCACTGTTGCAGCCATGCAAACTGGTATAGTGAGGATGGCAGTCAGTGCAGGCTGCCTTTGAAATGTTTCTAGGGCTTCAGTTGTTTTTACGTTTCAGATTTGGTCTGTTGGCATTCCACCCATAAACCATCAGTTCCAGAGGCATTAAGCAGACAAATGCCTTGGTGTACTCTAACAAAGGTTGCAGGAGGCCAGTGAGCCCACTCAAGTGTATAGGAATCCACTGGAAAGACTTCCTCTGATTTAGAGGAAAGTGACCAGATGGGCCCTGGTCTCCATTCAGTTTCTGCTCTAAGTATAGTATTGTGACTATGGAGCCTGAGACATCCAGCATTGGGACCCAGGAATCCTGGGAGCTGTCATAGCTTCTTACTGACTGGTCAGGGTTGAAATTGTGTATGTTGCACTGGTCTGGAATGGATGAGGGTGAAATTTTAAAATGTATTCTTTCCTTTAGTCCTAGACTAGTCCAGAACCCACATGGAGATCAAGGTCTCAGACGGTGAAGCTCAGAATACTAAGAGTGGGTTGTTACCCATTCTGAAGATAGTTGTACTGTTCATACCCTTGATGTGATGGACATTCTCTTCTTTGTGTTACTAACCATAGAATGAGGATTTGACTACATCTAGGTTACTTTTATCTGAAAACCAAATGAATTGCATTAGCTCTCTTTTATTATTTTATTTACAGTAACAAATCAAGTAATCTCAACTTGTACAGAAAAACTGAAAAGGAAAAATAAATACAATTAAGTTGTAAATCTCATAAAAAGAACTGAAACAGAACACAAAATCCACATCCAATTACAGATAAGCATTCCTACCTGCCCCAATCCATAGATTACACCAATGTACACTTATCAACAAAACTGAAATCATCAAATATTGGATAACTGAAGCTCAATTTGGTGTAGCCCTTAACTTCCAAACTTGGCTACATGGAAAAGATGATCCAGCAATCCTAGACATATGTCAGCCTGGATACTCCATTCTTCATTTCCCCAGAGCCAAAAAGAGAGGAGGTGGCTTAGCTATTATTTATAAATCATTCCTCCTGGTAAAAGCTATTACTGAATTGCAATCCCCTAATTTAGAAATTGTTGCCTGCTCTATAAACAACTAGCCGTTAAGCCCGTTAAAACGGGCGCGTATTGGAATGTTTTTTTTCCCAAGGCCCCCCTCCCGTTGCAGCTGCAAGGCCCCCTGCCATCCTCCTTCCCTGCCAGCTGCAAGGCCCCCTCTGTCCCTCCATCCCAGCTCCAAGGCTCCAGTCCTCCCCCCTTCCCAGCTGCAAGGCCCCCTGCCCGCCCTCCCTCCCTCCCTCCCAGTTCCAAGGCCCCCTGCTCTCCCTCACAACTGTAAGGGGCCCCATTCCCTCCCTCCCTCCCTCCCTCCCAGTTCCAAGGCCCCTTGCCCCCCCCCCCCCCCGTGCCTTCTTCCCAGCCAGCTGGAAGGCCCCCTTCAGTCCAGCCCTCCCAGCTCCAAGGCCCCCCCCCCTCCTTCTGAGACCTCCCATGTCCCCCCTCCCCCCCCCAAGGTAGCCGCTACCGCCCCCCCCACCCCGGAGTCGCCCCCTCCCCCCGGCCCGGGCCCTCTCTTCGTTATTCAACTTACAGCAGCGCCAAAACAGCAGCAAGCTGCAGCTCCCGTTGGCCTTCCTTCACTGCCTGTGCCTCGCCCTCGTGTGACGTCACGTCGGCGAGGGCGGGGCACAGGCAGGGAAGGAAGGCCGACGGGAGCTGAAGCTGAGCTGCTTGCTGCTGTTTCGGCGCTGCTGTAAGTTGAATAACGAAGAGAGGGCCCGGGCCGGGTGAAGGGGGGGGTGGTGGTGACTCCGGGGGGGGGGGGGAGGGGTAGCGACGTCAGCGGTTCCCTCCCTCCCCTTCCGCGCAGTTTCCCTCTCTGTCCCGCCCCCCTCGCCCCGTCATCACGTCTTGACGTGGGGGCGGGACAGAGAGGGAAGTCTCTACTGCGCATTTGCAAGTGAGTACGGTCACTTGCCTTTTATATGTTTGATGATTCCCTATCCAAATCGATCTGCCTTCTATTAGTATATCATCCTGCCAATAGCTGGAACCTGGCCAAACTTACTGAATTTATATCCAGCATATATGTCAATGATGACAATATCATTATGATTAGAGTATCAACTTAGATCTTGAAAATGCTACAAATCTATATACAATTCCTTGATTTCTTTAACGTCTGGCAATAGCAATTCTTACTCTTCCACAGAATGTCCTCCCACATCAAATGACATCGGCTAGATCTTAGCAGGCAAATCTACAGACCCTATTAACTTTCACGTATCTGAACCACAATGGTCCCTGATACCTTGGTCAGATCATAGCAGCCTTCCTTTCAAGCTAAACTGGAAAGAATCCACCCATTCATCTACGCCTACTAACACATCACATACCTTCCAAACCAGAGGTAAAATTGACCCCTCAAAATTGTATTCAAATGAACAACTTGATAACTTACTTTCCTGTAATCCATCTACTAATTTCATCAACAATGGAACATTACTTGCAAAACTGTTCTAGATGAACTTGCATCCCAACCAAAAAAGAAGTTACTCCATGGTTTAACGAACCTCCTACAAATGAAACATAAATGTAGATGACAGAAGATGGTAGTAAATGGAATTCTCTCGGAGGAAAGGAAGATGAGTAGTGAAGTGCCACAAGGGGCAGTACTGGGGCCAATTCTATGTAATATATTTGTAAGAAACATAGGTGAAGTGTTAGAAGGAAAAGTTTACCTCTTTGCGGATGACTTGAACATAGTCAGTAGAGTAGAAACCATGAGAAGAGATTCCCACAAATTAGAAGAAAGGTCAAAGATCTGGTAGTTAAACTTTAATGTGAAGAAGTGCAGAGTGATGTACCTGGTGTGCAGAAGGACCTTGGGGTGATGGAACAATGTGACAAGGTGGGTGCCACGGCCAGAAGTATCCTAGGCTGCAGAGTGAGGGGTATAACCAGCATACAAAAGGAGGTGTTGATGGCCCTGTACAAGTTGTTGGAGAGGCCCCACTTGGAGTATTGTGTTCAGTTTTGGAGGCCATATCTTGCTGAGGCCGTAAAAAGATTTGAAGCGGTTCGGAGAAAAGCAACGAAAATGGTATGGGGTCTGCGCCACAAGATGCCTGAGGAGAGACTTGGTAACCTGAAGATATGTACCCTGGAGTAAAGGAGAGACAGGAGTGATATGATACAGACATTCAAATATTTGAACGGTCAGGGCCAGCTTAACGTATGGACCAGGTGCGGCTCCGGTCCAGGGCACTGGTGATAAAAGGTGCCAAACGTCTGGGCCAGTGACATCACCGGCCTCATAGGTTTAGCCAGTGGTTCTCATTGCCCTGTGCTCTCCCCTCCCTTCCATGGAACCAGCGCCGCTCCCTCTTCTTTTCTCAACCTCCCCCAAGTCCAGCACCGCCTTTTCTCCCCTCAGGCCATCAAATCTGCTTTGTTTTCTTTAGCGGCCCTGCAGCAATTAACAGGCTGCCTGAGCCAGTGCTAGATCCTTCCCTCTGCTGCGCTCTGTCCCCTGACACAACTTCCTGTGTACATCAGGATGGGACGTGACAGAGGGAAGGATCCGGCGCTGGCTCAGGCAGCCTGTTATTGCAGGGCCACTAAAGAAAACAAAGCAGGTTTGACGGACTGAAAGGAGGGGAGAAGACAAAGTGGTGCTGGACTGGGGGGAGGGTGAGGAAAGAAGAGGGAGCGGTGCTCATTCCACGGTAGGGGGAAGGGGAGGCACTGGTAACATGGAAGGGGGTGCTGCTATACTCGGGGAGGTTGGGGGGTGCTGCTAGACTCGGGAGGTTTGAGGGAAGGAGGTGCTGGACTCATGGGTGGGTGCTGTACTCGTGGAGGTTTGAGTGAAGAAAGGTGTTGGTCTCATGGGGGAATGCTGATGGATAACGAGGGAGAGTTGTTGGATTCGGGTGGGGGGGGTCTGAGGGAACAAGAAAAATTGGACTCATGGGGGGACTCAAAACAAGAGGAAGAGTTGCTGGACTCACGAGGGGGGTGCTGAGGGAAGGAGAGGTTCTGGACTCGAGGGGGAGAAGGGAGATGTGCTGAACCTATGGGTGGGGGGAGAGGGAGGGAAGGAAGGCAGGAAGGAAGGAGACAGGTGCTGGATCTGCAGGGGTAGGGGAATAGGAGAGATGCCAGACTCTGGGTGAGGGAACCAGGGAAAGAGGAGGAAAATGGCAGAACATTTGGGGAGAGGGGGCTGGTCTGAGGGGGAGATGATGGACCATAGGTGGAGGGAGAGAGTGAGTAAAAGAATGTGAGAGATGCAGGTACACAAACCCTGATGCTTTGCGCCTTTCTGATTTGTAGAAGGTGGTGGTGGTAGTGGGGAAGGGAGGGCAGAATTTTGGAAGTTGCTACAGGGGGTGGGACAGGTAGGAGGTGAGGCATGGGGGTGTAAAAACAAAAGTTGGTCCGGGCACCACAACCTCTTGAGCCGGCCCTGTGATAGGTATTAATCTACAAACAAACCTTTTCCAGAGACGGGAAGGTGGTAGAACTAGAGGACATGAAATTAGATTGCAGGGGGACTGACTCAGAAAAGGAAGTACTTTTTCACGGAGAGGGTGGTAGATGGTCGGAATGCCTTCCTGCAGGAGGTAGTGGATATGAAAACAGCAACAGATTCAAAAATGTGTGGGATAAACACAAAGAAATCCTGCATGGAAGGCATGGAACCTAACAAGTTTAGTTTTGATTAGAGGGCAAAACACCATTAATTGAGAAACAAAGCCAGTCCTGGGCAGACTTCTATGGTCTGTGCCCTGATCATGGCTAGATAGTCAACTTAGTTGGAGAACAAGGCCAGTGCTGGTACACGTCTACAGTCTGTGCCCTGAAAATAAGGACAAATCAAAATCAAGTATGCATATGTAGTATCACATCATACCTTATGCTAGAGTTTATCTTGTTGGGCAAACTAGATGGACCATACAGGTCCGCTGTTATCTACAGGTCCTATCTCTGGTGTAAGACACAAAACAAGTAAATGCCTTTAAAAAAAAAATCCCATAAGCCTAGCACACAAAAATAAGACCTTTATCAAACAGAATACCTATGAGTGGCTATTTATTTTTTAATAGGCTAGATTGATGCTCTAACTGTTCTTTTGAGCATGACGGGTACAAAGCTCTTTTTTTCAAGTTGATGGGTAAACTTGCACTAATGATCATATGCTCTTGATGTATCTCCCTTCCTACAGGTTATGGCTAAGTGGTGGGATGAAGCAGTTCTCTTCCGTGTTGGACTGAAGCTGGAACAGTTCCAGGCAGGCACCAGAAAACCCAAGATCTTCTATGATGTTCTGATTTGAGCAAGAGGTGTTAAGTTTTCACCTGCTGCCTTTAACTATAGGGTATAATTTTTCAAGTAACCAGTTACAACAGTGAGTTTGTAAACATAGGATTAGATATGGGCTCTGTTACTAAACACCAGACTGCAAAGCTCTTTGGGCTCTTGTTTTAGTTTTTATTTAAAAGATGTAAGATATGAATCTAAATGATTATTCTATTGTAATTTTTGATTCAGTAGGAAATATGCCATAATTTAGCAATGGTGTCAGAACTATGGTGGGTTGCAGAAATAGGAGGTTAGTTTGATGGGAAGGCTGCTCTCCTGCTGATACTTTAAAAGAAAAAAAAATGGTAGTTGGCAACATTTAAATAAACATGTTTCCAGTACAGAGCAGGATACTGTGTGTGTGGGGGGGGGGGGGGGGGGGGGGGGGAAGTACCTTTCTGTCATGTTGCAGTGCTAAGTATTTAGCTTAGTGTTAGGATGTCTTACATAAGGCGGCATATTTTCGAAGCATTTAGACTTACAAAGCTCCATAGACTAGTATGTAACTTTGTAAGTCTAAATGCTTTGAAAATAGGCCTGACCTACCCAACATTGCTTGAGTGATATAGAAAGCATTTCAGCAATATCTGTTCTCTTCCCTTCCAATTTACGTTGCCAGGATGATTCTTCAGTTCAAGGCAGGGATATTACAATTTCAGAGAAAAAACCCCAGGAGGCTGTATTTATAGTAGAGACTGAGGGCAAAAATGGGGTGAGAACAGTGTACCTGGACATTTCTATCTAAATAAAGTTTGGGTTGAACAAATTTCTGTTTTGTTTTCATTGATTAAACCAGGTCTTGGATGCCACCACTATGAAAAGCTAAGAGCTTTGATGAAATGAGCTGCCTACCCATTGATTCCCCCCCCCCCCCCACCTGAGTGACTAAAGTAATTTGAGACAGATTTAATTATGGTACCCCCCTTTTTTTAATGTAGAACCTAAACTGCTGCTGCTTCCAAGCAAACTCCCATACTTCAGACAAATTCTGTGACTGTGTCGCCTTCTTTCAGAGGCTGTGCAAAATGTAAGCTAGTGCAGCCAGGGTATCATGAAACAAAGGCCTATAGTGGCTATAAGTGAGGACTCTTATAAATAAATGTATTAAAGTCATTCACATAGCCCCTAAATTACCAAGCATTAAAATGAAGGAATATTGAAGCAACAATATTTGACATGGCTTATAGGGAGATGTCATATTATACCTGAACTGTGGCACACGGCTTAATGTGCTTAGGTAGTGCACTGCCAAGATCAAGTGGTGCAGGTAGACATCTTGGGCCATCAACGGGGGTGGGGGTGTTGTTTGACTCACCTTCCACCTACTGGTCATGGGTTCAGCAGTCAGAATCGTGTCAAACACTGCACAGTAGTGGCTTATGTCAACAAGTGAGGGGAATAATGTGCAGGTGGCATGGGACATTGCCTTACTCTGCCAGTGGACATATCTAGCTAGTGGTCTTGTTTCCACACTGCAGGGGTGAAGATCAGCTGGATTTCCTCAGGCAGAATATCCTCTATTGAATGTGCATTGCTATACCCAGTGTACCTGAATGTAACTCACTTTGAGCTACTACTGAAAAAGGTGTGAGCAAAATCCAAGTAAATAAATAAGATGCTAGTGGATAGGTGGGCATGCAAGTCTTATAGACTTGATGGCATCACACTCAAATACAAAGGCTGACTGACTTTTCTTTTCAGCTGCAGGAGAGAGGTTGGGATGCAGGGAATTGACATGCAGTTACAACTGTAACCTTAGGAGAGCAGTCTCTGTTTCTGCCTTGGCCACTCATTTGGCCAAGTTCTGTGTAGGATTGCTAAACACCTTGGCCTTGTGATCCTAATGCTTCTGGTTGGCCTTAGAGGCCATAATTTGCTGATCTGGTGAAAAATGTTGATGCGGACCCACTGCAGTATTCTCAAGGGCCTATCCTCTTGAAGAATCTGGACTCCTTTTGGCTTATGACCAGGCCCTTGAAAGGCATATGTTGATGTACAAGGGTTAGTCTGTAGCAGTGGTGACTATGCTATTATGAACGTATGTCATCAATCTCCTTTGCTTAGATGTGGGCCTCATGTATGAGGCCTCATATATAATAAGGTCTGCTGCTATCTGTAGCTGTTTCAGCAATGTTTAGCCTTTTCACAAGATGGTCTTGAATAGGATCTGTCAACTTAATTCTCTCAAGGTACAGATGTTAGCACTAGCATGTGGAGAATGCCTTGTTGGCAGCTCATTCAGATGTTTTCTGAAGGGTGTCAGGAAGATACACACTCTGTACCAGAAAGTGGTGCTCCAGCAGATTTCCCATTGGCTCAACACTCCTTGGCTGGGCCCTTCAAGCATGCCACACAAGGATTTATCTTTCAAGGGGGTGTTTTGGTGGCCATTTGCTCGGTTAGATGCATCATGGAGCAGCAAGCGCTTTTCTGCAGATATCCCTATCTAGCCTTTTTGGAGGACAGTCACTTTGAGGTACCTTCCTTTTTTCCAAAAGTGGTTTTACCTTTCCACCTCACTCAGTCATTTTTCTTTTAGCCTACTCAAAGAGCGGTTGAACCATCTGTGTGGTTTTTCATTTCTTGGAGTGTTTGTTGAGTCTTTCATCTATTACTCTAAACTGTACAGCGCTGCGTAACCCAAAATAGCACTTTAGGAATGTTAAGTAGTAGTAGTACTCAAAGGTGGCAAATTTCTTTTGCAAGTCTGATCAACCTTTTGTACTACAGAATGGTTTGCACAAGGAGGAAGTAGCCTCCAAAGCTTATCATCTTGCTGGATCAAGGAGGCTTTCAAGACAGATTACCTATTGCCCATTGCCCATAATGAACTTCTGCCTGCTTTACAGGCTCATTCCACCAGGGCACAGGTGACACTGTGCACAGACGCTAGAGTTACTACTCCAGAAAACATTTGCAGGGCAGTGACCTTGTTAATGCTTTATTCATTTATCAAGCATTACAGATTGGATGGCTGGGCTCAAGAAGACCACACTTACAGTAGAGGAGAATGTATTCCTCCCAACTGAGTCAGTGAAGCTCAGTTATATCCCACTTGTCTGGACTGTTCCTTGCCATTCAGGAAATCTAAAATAGTGCTGGTTGTTGGAATGTTTATCTTTTTGGTGGTTTTTAAGTTCAGTTTCTGCTTAGGCAAGAGTATACCAGCAAATTCTAAGACTTTTGTTTGTAATGACATCCCTGAAATTCAATGTTTTCTACTTTCTTCTGCTGGTCGTGGATCACAACCCATTTGTCTAGACTGGTCTAACAAATCAAGAAAGGAAATTAGCAGGTAAAACTAATTTCAACTTTGTTGATTCAGGTACAAAGTTAAGCCTGAGGGTGAAGTCACAAAAAGCAACAGTGGCTTGAACCCTGCCTTTGCAGGCTGCTGTTTTAACCACTACGCAATTCCAAGTATAATAACCACACCCCAAGGCCATCATTAAATTTTTTTTAATTTTCAAAATATTGCACAAAATCACTAAAACATGCTGTTAAATGAATTTAACTTACCTAATTTCCTTTCCTTGAATCTTATCCAACAGCTGCAAATGTATCAAGCTATTACGTCCGTTGTAGCTTTACGAGCCAATTGTTTTCCCCCCAAGCCCATTGTGTTGCAGAGATAATGTAAAGGCTAAAGAAGGGGATTCAAGCCCAAAAAGCTAATGCCCCCAGTGGATTAAGAAGATATTCAGGTTCTTTTAACTATGACTTGTTAAGCTCCGGCAGGGAGGATAAACCTAAAGGCCTTGACAGTTTCCAATTATCCTCTTTCCTGAGAGCTGACCACGATCTGCTGGAGTCAAAAGAAACAGCAGCCTATTTACTTAGCTGGAGCAGCTAATATACTACGGATGTCATCACTATGGATGCAAAAAATAGTAATGCTTTGGCACAATTTATTTATTTATTGCACTTGTATCCCACATTTTCCCACCTATTTGCAGGCTCAATGTGGTTTACAGAGATCTGTTATGGCATCGCCATTCCAGGGTAAAGATACAATTGAATCCGCTATGGGTGGCATAAACCCACCCATCTTGACTGAGCTGGCAAGATAAGGAAACTTTTTTTAACCACCACTTATCTCTCATCTAGCCAGTCTTATATGGTAGCTGTGTCTTATCCTCCTAGCACAACTGGAACTATCACTTCCTGACCAAAGGCATTAGAAGGATTTTTAAAAGGAGCAAAATAATCCCAACTGCTGTCAGGGAAAAAGACATAAGGCTGCAGTTGGTAGAGGACAGTTAATGCAGAAAGGAAAACTTAGTACTACAGGAAGTGTAACTTGAGGGGGGGGGGGGGGGGGAAGGAAATCAGTTCTTCAATTAGCAGCTCTGATTTCTCTGAGGGAGCTTAGAGAAATCCTAGCGGGCTCTTTTAAGGATTTATTTAATAGATCTTATGGGATTGGAGATGAATGGATGTGGTCCCTCTTCACAAAAGCGGGGAACGGAAAGAAGTGGGAAACTACAGGCTGGTAAGCCTCACCGTCAGTGGTAGGAAAAAATAATCAGCGTTGCTGCTGAAGGGGAAAAAAAAAGTTAGTTTTCTAGAATCCAACGGTTGCAGGATCCGAGGCAACATGACTTTACCAAAGAAAAATACTGTCAAATGAATCTGATTGATTTCTTTAACTGGGTGACCAGAGAACTAGATAAAGGACATGCGCTAGATATAATTTACTTGGATTTTGGCAAAGCCTTTGATACGGTTTCTCACAGAAGACTCATGAATAAGCTAAGAGGGTTGAACTTAGGACCCAAAGTGGTAAACTGGATTGCAAACTGGCTGGCTAATGGGTAACAGAGGATGGTGGTAAACAGAACTCTCTTGGAGGAAAGGAAAGTAAGTGGTGGAGTGCCTTAGTGGTCAGTACTGGGGCCGAGTCTGTTTAATATATTTATAAAAGAAATTACTGAAGATTTAGAAGGAAAAGTTTGCCTGTTTACAGATGACATGAAGATAGCCAATAGAGTAGAAGTCATGAGAAGAGATCTTCAAAAATTAGAAGAAAGGTCAAAGGTCTGGCAGTTAAAATGTAATGCAAAGAAATGTAGAGTGATGCACTTGGGGAGCAGAAATCCAGAGGTAATGCACAAGATAGGAAAAGAGAGATTGATAAACACAGCTCAGGACAGAAGGATCTTGGGGTGATGGTGTCTGAGGATATCAAGGTGACAAAACAATGCACCAAGGTGGTTGCTACAGCCAAAAGGATGCTAGGCTGCATAGAGAGGAGTACAACCAACAGAAGAAAGGAGGTGTTGATGCCCCACTTGGAGTATTGCGTTCAGTTTTAGAGACTGTATCTCACTATGGAGACGTAAAGAGACAAAATGGTTCACAGTAAAGCAACAAAAAATGTATGGGGTTTGCGCCACAAGATGTATGAGGAGAGACTTGATGACCTGAATACGTACAGCCTGGAGGAAAGGAGAGGACAGGGGTGATATGATACAGACATTCAAATAATTTAACGGTTATTAATAAACAAACCTTTTTCAGAGACAGGAAGGTGGTAGAACTAGAGGACATGAAATTAGATTGCAGGGGGACTGACTCAGGAATAACATCAGGAAGTACTTTTTCACAGATAGGGTGGTATATGCCTGGATTGCCCTCCCATGGGAGGTGGTGGAGATGAAAACAGTAATGGAATTTTAAAATGCCTGAGATAAAAAAAGGAATCCTGTATGGAAGGCATGGAACCAAACAAGCTTTGTGGTGATTAGATGGCAACGCCAATAATTGAGAAGCAAAGCCAGTCCTGGGAAGACTCCTACAGTCTGTGCCCTGAAAATGGCAAGGACAAATCAAGATCAAATATATACATATGTAGTATTACATCATACCTTATGCTATAAGTTTATCTTGTTCAGCAGACTGCTGTTATCTATTATGTTCCTTTGTTTTTTTTAAATATTTTCTCTGATCTAGGTCCTATCTGTTGTGTAAGACACAAACTAATTAATTAAAAAAACAAAAACCCTATAAGCCTAGCACACAAAAATAAATAAAACCTTAACAAAAAGCAATACCCTTGAGTGGCTGTTTATTTTTTAATAGGCTAGACTGATACTCTAATTCTTTTGAGAATGACAGGTACAAAGCTCTTTTTTTCAAGTTGATGGTAAGCTTGCACTAATGATCATATGCTCTTGATGTACCTCCCTTTCTACAGGTTATTGATCATATGCCCTTATGTATATCCCTTTCTGCAGGTTATGGCTAAGTGGTGGGATGAAGCAGTTCTCTTCCGTGTTAGACTGAAGCTGGAACCGTTCCAGGCAGGTACCAGAAAACCCAAGATCTTCTATGATGTTCAGACTTCAGCAAGAGATGTTAAGTCTTCACCTTCTCATAGCTGCGCTTGAAGATCGGGTGTAATTTTTCTAATAACTACTTAAAATAGTGAGTTTGTAAACATAGGATTAGATATGGGCTCTGTTACTGCACAACAGTAAAACAGAAAGGTCAACGGAGGAGTTTTCCAGCACTTAAAACTCATGCAACTGTTGGATTCTCAAGAGTATAGTTTATTAGAGAATTGTAAAAATCTGAAATGGGACCGTATTTTGGCTTGAAAACGCTTGCTTCAGGGGTCTGTGGGCAATACATAAATGGATAAATATACAAATACATGGAACTGTAAAAGCAATGATTAACATATTTCTTTTGGTAATATGTTAATGTATACATAAAAGGTATGTATAAATTAAATGAAAAACATGAAAATGTCTAAAATGAGCATGTAAACCAAACATGTACAAGACTATACACAAAAATATATAAATGACTGAAAATATGACTTAATAAAAAGACCATTCATATGTTTATCCAAGTGTTGTGGAAAGATATCCATATATCCTATATAATAAAACGCACCTCCAACATTCTGAAGCTGGCTGCATGGCTGAGGCATTCCTGCTCTCTGTATCCATCTCCTGAATTGACCAACCACATGAGGTTTCTCGGCTTCAGAATGTTGGAGGTGCATTCTATTAAACAGGATTGGTCAGTTCCTTGAAGCACAGCCAGAGCTCAGCGTCCTGCACGATAATGCTCAGACAGCAGAGAGAGAGAGGGGGGGGGGGGGGGGGGGGGAAGGTATCTCTGTCACACACACACACTCTCTCTCTCACAATGTCTTTCTTTCTCTCTCTCACATTATGTCTCACACTGTATCACATTCACTTTCTATGTGTCACATTGAGGCATATTTTCAAAGCACTTTGGGAGGCTAAGTTCCATAGGTTTCTATGGAACTTTGGGAGGCTAAGTGCTTTGAAAATGAGCCTCATAGTCACTCACACACTCTCTTGGTCTCATACACTCAGTCTCACAGAGAGTCTGTGTCTCACACACACTGTCTCTCGCACACACTGTATCTGAGTGAAACACACACTCTCTCTCTCACACTGTCTCACATACGCACTTGCACACCCTCTCATTCTCACAAACACACTCACACCCAGACTCAATCTCTCTCTCACACACTCGCACATTCACTCTCTCTCTCACACACAGTCACTCTCACATACACTCTCTCAAACATACACACTCCGAGGAAAACCTTACTAGCGCCCATTTCATTTGTGTCAGAAACGGGCCTTTTTTACTAGTATTTATATAAGTGTGTATACACACATGTGGAGAGATGAGACATCAGGCATAATCTGCACTAGAAGAAAGATAAACTGCCACAAAATGAAACATAATTTAAACTATATACACATACCTATATTGCTATCGCTACAAACACAAATATGTCCTTTAAAAAAAGGGGGGGGGGGGGTCTATCAAAGTGGAGTGGTATAAAGCAATAAATGGCTAACCTTGACTGATAAGATCTGAAAAATATTTTTCTACACTGTGAAAATGGAGAAAGCATCTTGCAATGAGAAATTGCTGTTCTACTTTGACAGTTAAAACATGAAGCTTAAATGAACAAGATCAGCATGTATGTAAATCTATATTACTACTACTACTATAAATCACTTCTAAAGCGCTACCAGTCGTACGCAGCGCTTTACAATTGAACATGAAGAAAGACAATCCCTGCTCAAAAGAGCTTACAATCTAAATCAGGACAAACAGACAGGATCAATAAGGATAAGGGAAGGACAGACAGAAGGACACAAGGATAAGATAAAAGTCACAAGTCAGGAGTCGAAAGCAGCATCAAACAGGTAGACCTTTAGCCCGGATTTGAAGGCAGCCAGGGATGGAGCTAGACGTAAATGGAGTGTCTTTAACAGGTTTAAAAAAAAAAAAAAGCACTATGAGATGACCCTTGAGAAGATTATCATCAAGAAATATTGGACAAAAAGTTAAACAAAATGGGATGATGCACAGATATGAAAGTGGAAAAAGCTCTGCCAATAAAGCTACCTCCGATGGATGGGAAATCTACTGTGGCTACATCATAATAAAACAGCTAAAAGGGTGAATGTTGAACATTAAAAAAAGCAGTGTGCAGCCTATGACAAAATGATTTAAAAATGTGTGTGTTACACTTGCCAGTTCAACGCGTATGCAAAAATGGAAAAAGCTCCACCAATACTGCTACCCAACGGTAGAAGGAAAATACACTATGGCTGCATTGTAACAAAACATATAAAAGATACATGTTGAGTAATCAAACAGTAGCATGCTACTTGTTACAACGCGATTTAAAAATGTGTGTGCGAGTTCACTTGCTGGCATAACCATCATGGATGGTATTGAATGTTGTACAGTAATATAACTAATGGTTTCGCAATCAGAGTTCAACAATCGCATCACAGTAGGAACTCAAATATAATACGAACAGAGGGCATAAAAACAAAAGTGAAACTATGAACAACTACGGTAGTCAAACGCAAAACCCAATATAATTACAATGGTAAAATAAAACTGTAAAGGTATCAGAATTATGAAACATCATGATATACTGCACAACTTGAAATGAATTCTCAGGGTTTGCTGACATGGGAAAACCATAAAAAAGATGTATCATACTATAAAATACATTGACAGGGTTAAGAACACTGGAGGAGGCACATCACAAAGTACCACGGCATAATGATAAGTAATTTTGAATAAACATTCACACAAGGCATATGTAAAAGTTATTTGGAATAACATAGCATGCCACTGGAAGAGTATCAAGTCTGTTCAACAACTAACACTGTGTCTAGCAAAAGCACGGAAACAGCAAAAAAAAGTTGTGCATGTGGAATGTGTATGGTAATATAGAGGAAACAAGCCTCGTTCTGATCATTATGAACGTCACTAAGTGTAATGGTCAAATGATTGCATAATGTTTACAAAAATCAAAGTGCAGTTAAAAAATGTAAATCCTAATAAATATACGAGATAAAAATGACTGCCCCACAAAAACGAGATAAAGTGAAATATATGTATACAACTGAAAAATGTGTACTGGTTGCATAATGGTACTGCTGTGCGTTGAGCAGATTAAAATGCGATAAACATGAAAATTACAAAAATACAAAAGAGAAACAAACTGATTTGGAAAAATGTAATGAGTGCAAGCATAACTCAAGAAACAAGATCATCAATATATATAAAAGGCGAGTGTCGTACTCGCAAATGCGCAGTAGAGACCTTCTCTGCCCCGCCCCCGCGTCAATACGTGATGACGGGGGACAGAACAGAGAGGGTCTGTACTGCGCATTTCTGAGGGAGGGACACCACCGTCTAATGCTCCCCCCACCCGAATCGCCACCGCCACCCACCTTCTACGCGGTCGGGCCCTCGCTCCACTATTGAAACAGCGAGGGTCCAGGAACGCAGCACTGAGCTCTGCTGAGCTGCCGACATCGCCCTTCCTTCTTCTTCTCTGCCTCTGTCCCGCCCTTGACGACGTTACGTCACACGAGGGCGGGACAGGCAGAGAAGAAGAACGAAGGCAGACGTCGGCAGCTCAGCAGAGCTCAGTGCTGCGTTCCCGGACCCTCGCTGTTTCAATAGTGGAGCGAGGGCCCGGCCGGGTGGAAGGTGGGTGGTGACAGCTCGGGGGGGGGGGGGGGCGCGAATTCAGAGGGGGAGGGGCAGCGGCGATCTCGGCGGCGGGGACAGGCCTTTCAACCCCCCCTTTCCTATAATAGCCTGTTTTTACGGGCTCAAAGGCTAGTATGTTCAATATTCCACAAGCAGCAGATTTCAATTTCCAGGAGAAGCTGAGATAGGGGGAGAGGCAGGGCGATGAACAGATTAAATCCACAGGTTAACTGGACATCTCCAGAAAGACAGCTGGAGATAAATATTCCTATTTTCAATTTATCAGTCTTCACGCTTACTGATAGACAGAGTACTTCAGAAAGGTCTTTCTTTCATTGCAACTGTCAAGTATAAAGCCTTTCAGACCAGAGTTGATATTTTAAAATTTACATGTAAATTACAGATCATTCACTCTTTTTCAAAAGACTCTTCATCAGAACAGAACACAGGTGATGGATACGTCAGTTGTAAAAAAACCAAAAACCCTGTAAGTGGATTCCTCCAGGTCCAGTAGATCCATTTATATACGCTTTTAAACAATGTGTTGAGAGATATATTCACCAAATTAAGTCCAGGAGGCCACTCTTTTACAATCTCACTAGGGCTGAGTAAGATAGTGAATGATATGGCTTGCAACCATCACAATTGCTCATTGCAGGATGCTTTCTCCATTTTAACAGCGTGGAAGAATATATTTCAGATCTTAGCAGCAAAAGGTTAGCCATTTATTGTTTTGTACCACTCAGCTTTGATACTAGCCCCCCCCCCCCCTCCACACACTGTTTTAAGGACATATTTGTGTTTTTAGTGATAGCAAAACAGGTGTATCTGTATATGGTTTCAATCAATAATGTTTCATATTGTGGCTGTTTTTAAAAATCTTTCTTCTAGTGGCAGATTATGCCTGATGTCTCATCTTGCCACATGTGTGAATACACACATATAAATATGGATATATCTTTCCACATACATTTCACGGATAAACATATGAATGGTCTTTTTATTAAGTCATATTTTTAATTATTTATATATTTTTGTGCATATCATTTGGTTTACATGTTCATTTTAGAGATTTTCATGTTTTTCATATAATTTTATTTATATACTCACCTTTTATGTATACATTTACATATGTTTTTTTTTTTTTAAAAGCCAAAACACGGAACCATGTCAGGTCTTTACAATTCTCCAATAAAACAACACTCTTGAGAAGTCACCAGTTGCATCAGTTTTTAAGTGTTGGAAGATTCATCTGTTGACCTTACTTTTTCACTGTTTAGCGTACTTCAAAAGATTTCTTTGGTTCCTCCACTTCGGTAATTTTCTCCTCTGTTACTGCACACCAGACTGCAAAGCTGGTTGAGCTCTTGTTTTAGTTTTTATTTAAAAGATGTTAGATATTAATCCAAATTATCTATTTTATTCTAGTTTTTGACTCAGTAGGAAATACACAACATTGCTAAATTATAGCATACAAAAACTGTGGTGGGTCTCAGAAGTTCGGAAGTTAGTTTGATAGCAAGGCTGCTCTCCTGACAGCACTTTAAAAGAAAAAAAAATGGGAGTTGGCAACATTTAAATAAAAAATAAAAAGAGAGGTCCAAAGTGCTGCAATCCAATCGTTACAAACACAGAGCAGCATTAGAGAGCCAGTTTTCAATTTTCCAAATACCGTTAATAGTGGGATGTTGTGTTTGTTTCACCCCTCCTTTTTTATTTTTTGTTTATCTTTAGGTGGAGTGTTGATCCATTTTTATTTTTTTAAATTTACCCCTGAAGCAGGCAGTAGCCAAAACATGTTGGGCTAACGGACTAATGAAAAGTGATTTGGATTCAGTATTTCCACAAATAGGGTTGTTTTGAACATCTAAATAAACCTGTTTCCAGTACAGAGCAGGATAATGTGGAAAAAAGTATTTTATGTCTCACTGCAGTACTAAAGTATTTAGAGAGGATCAATGTGACACACCTAACACTGCTTGAGTTTTTATTGTTAAAGCTTTACTATTGTGACCATCTCTAGGGGAAAAAAGTGACTAAAGTCATTAGAAACAAAAAATAAGGTTTTAATGAATTCTTTTTGCTCTAAGAATTTGTAATACAACAGTCCAAACACCATCCTTTTATGTGGAAAAAATTAAAAAAACAACAGGAGTTAAAACACGTAACGTTTTCAGATTGCTTATGGACCCATGACATAAAAAAATGGTCTTTATCAACACTTTGGATCTGTTACTTTAGTCACCTTTTCCCAGTTGGTTGTTTTGATATTTGTTCTGCCTTATGGTTTGTTTCTTAGCTTTTATTATTTTCTGTCCTTTTAAAATTTTGGTGTTCCCTTTCCATCTATCTTGTTAAATTTTATGCTAACCTTTGTTTTTAGATATACATTGTGTTAAAAGCAGTCTATTAAGTGATAAATAATATCTGTTTTGGATTGTTTTAACTTAGCTTGTGAGATTGAAGGTGATGGTTAGAACCATGTTACAGTACCTAAGTTAACACTGCATAACCAGAACATTTGCTGCTAGTTTAAGCCCTGCCTGGAGGAGCTGCAGCCATAGAAAGTATTAAATAGAATAAATTCACTATACTTAACTCAGCAAAGACTGCAGTTATAAGGCACCACACAGATTCCCTGGAGTTTCACGCTATGCTCACAATCAGTGTTTCCTAACCAGTTATGTATTCAGGATATCTATAATGAATAGGCATTTACAAATCTCTCTTATGTGTATGCCCACAGTATGCAAATATCCTTCACATTTATTGTGGCTATCCCGAAAACCCATCTAGTTAGGCGTGCTTCCAGGACAGGATTAGGAAACACTAATGTAGCTTAAATCAGGGTGAAAGCAATTTCAAAAAAGGCAGCAGAACTGAAGAAGAGGGGTTACCTTTGAAAGCTAATGTATTAAGTTAGTCCAATAAAAAAGGTATCATTGTATTTTCTTTTCTCTGTTTTTATTTATATTTATTACCTTTAAAAGTGAACTAACATGGTTACCACACCACTTTACTCTAGAGAAAATTAGAAATTGAAAAAGTGCTCTCACCTTCATCAGATTAAAGTACTTCCACGGTGAAGCAGTTCAGCATTCTTGACTTTTTGTTTGTTTGGGGGGTTTTTTACCTGCCACAATGGGGGTAGGGCGGAGCAGGGCAGAGCCACTCAACAATTATTTCATTTTGAAATCCCCATCTGACATACACACAGTGCAGGCCAGCTCTGAATGTTCAAAAGGAAATTCTGCAGGGAGTTTTCCTTGCAATCACATGCCCATTCCTGAAACTGTCCCCAGTAAAAACAAACCAATTATTTAAATTTTAAAATAAAGTATCTTGGTGGGGGGGGGGGGGGGGGGGGCAGGGTTTGTTCCCTTTACTTCAGAGGTCCTTACATAGGCAAGGATGAAAGTGAACATTTGATAAGGAAGTTAGAGCAGTTGTGTAGATCATTCACTGATGGGTCACACAGTGATCAAAGGAATAAATCACACTGAGGAGCAAACACAAATATGTGTACGAAATCAAAGTTTTTATTGTTGCCCTTTTCTCAGTATTATTAAGCACTGCGATTATTAACACAGGCAGATGGCACCATAACTCCATGAGAATGAGCAAAGTGGCCATGGAGACCAAGCGCACAATCACCATGGCTTCACTTTCATGATATAACTATGTGTGCGTACAGGTGTATACACACATACATAGATATACGCACACATTTAAATGTATATAAAATAACACCTGGTTTATAAACGGAAAGACACTTACAGCCTCCCCCCACCCCACAAAAAAGAATGGTATACAAAATATATCTTAAATATTTATAAACATTGCAAGAAAAAAATAGAACTGTATGAAAATATTTTTCTGACTTTTGTTTTTCAACCCTCCCTTTGACCCATACCTTCCCTCTTGTTGGGCTTGCTGCTGGCTTTAATGGGCCTTGAGTCCATAGCTGTTGATGGGGTAGGAATAAGCCCTACCCAGTACTATCCTGTCCCGCAGAAGCTTGAATAAGACGTAGTAGTTGCAGAAGAGGATCAGAGCCATGGAGAGCGTGTGGTTCCACTTCTCTGAGCGCAGTAGTGAGTACAGCTGGTAGAAGACCAGGCTGCCCTCCATTAGGATGAGTAGGTTTAGCAGCCGTAAGGGCTGGTGGAACAGGAACTACAGGGGGTGGAGAGAAAGCACAAGAATCTTTGTTATGGAAGGCAAAAACACACTGTGTAGCATTTAGATATTCTATGGTTCCCCGATGGATTTCTGCAGGATGGAAGGACTGCTGTAGCCAGTTCCCATAACTCACACTAATGGTCTGTCCACCCCACACGGCAGTAGAACTTCAACACACATTGTACTAATGGGACACCTCCAATACATTTGACCTCACTGCAAATGTCTCTCTATTGACTGACTGACTGACTCACTGGAACAAACCCTACAAACTTTTCAGCTGACTCAGATTCTTTGGCTTTGAAGTGCAAAGTCTAACATTTATGGTCAAGTCAAGGAGCAGTCATGGAAGGGGCTCAAAAACTGCACCCTACTTTCTAATGTTTAAACATTCCTCAATATAATCATTTGAGGAGCTAGAGACAAACAGGCAAAGCTACAGAGCAGAGATGACATGCTCTTCAAAGTTAAAGCAGGATGCATAAGGTGCACTGCATTACTGGGGTGGATGTTTAAAATTAAAGAAGTTAAAAATAGATTACACAAAAGAATGCCTACCATACACAGCTCAGTGCAAATATATTTTTATTACACCCTAGAAAAAGAAAAATGACTTACCTGTAGCAGGTGTTCTCTTAGGACAGCAGGTATATATTCTCACATGTGGGTGACGTCAGCCATGGAGCCCAGTGCAGATACTGCCATATGCACTGTCACTTTAAAACTGAGGCACTGTCCCCACCGCTCATGCACAGGTGATTTCCCATCAGACACTTGAGCAGGGAACCAGCAATGCAATACTAAAGCTAAAACAACAACTCCAAGGAGAAGTGGGAAGGATGTGAGAACATATGCCTGCTGTCCTAAGAGAACACCTGCTACAGGTAAGTAACTGCTTTTTCCGAGGACAAGCAGGCAAAATATTCTCACATGTGGGACTCACTAGCTGCCAGGTTCACAATATAAATATGAAACCTGGCAACTAAGTAGAAAGTGAGCCTGGCAGTAAAAAAAAGGGCCCAAGAGCGGAGTTGACATTTAAGTAGTCAAAAGATTCTGCAGGACTGCTTGTCCAAACCAGCTATCTTGCCTAGAAAGATGCTCTAGACAGTAGTGAACAGTAAAGGAATGAACAGAAACCCACATTGCCACCTTGCAAATTTCTCCAATGGAGGCACAGCGGAAATGGGTTAATGAAGCCACCATAGCCTTTACATTGTGAGCAATGACATGGCTATGAAGGGTCAGCCCAGCATGAGCATATGTGTAGGAAATACAGAGGGGCATTTTCAATATGATGTCTAAGTCCAACTTTGCTAATAAAGTCCAAAATTCAAGTGGGGAATATAGCCATTTTCAAAACAGAAAAGCGTTTAGTTTTTTTTTTTTTAAATAGCTATTTGCTAGATGTTTTTGTACTCTGTACGTTTATCTTTTTGGCCCATTTTTGAAAAAAAAAAAAAAAAAAAAAAAAGTCCAAGTGAAAAATGCACTGGCTGTACTTAAAATGGTAACACTTCTGTGCAAGGTTTCCTAGAGGATAATACTATTCTAGAGACTCACTTCAGGGCTAGAGCGCTGGTGTCTGGATGGAGGGTCTAACCTCAATGGTTCCCTGGACGATAACTTTAGGAGAAGAGGTAAAGCGAATGCTACATACCTGTAGAAGGTATTCTCCGAGGACAGCAGGCTGATTGTTCTCACTGATGGGTTGACGTCCTCGGCAGCCCCCTCCATCGGAAAGTTTACTAGCAAAGGCCTTTGCTAGTCCTCGCGCGCCCATGCGCACCGCGCATGCGCGGCCGTCTTCCCGCCCGAAACCGGCTCCAGTCCAGTATGTAGCAAAACAACACACTTCAAGGGAAGACTCAACTCCAAAGGGGAGGCGGGCGGGTTTGTGAGAACAATCAGCCTGCTGTCCTCGGAGAATACCTTCTACAGGTATGTAGCATTCGCTTTCTCCGAGGACAAGCAGGCTGCTTGTTCTCACTGATGGGGTATCCCTAGCCCCCAGGCTCACTCAAAACAACAACCATGGTCAATTGGGCCTCGCAACGGCGAGGACATAACTGAGATTGACCTAAAAAATTTACCAACTAACTGAGAGTGCAGCCTGGAACAGAACAAACAGGGCCCTCGGGGGGTGGAGTTGGATCCTAAAGCCCAAACAGGTTCTGGAGTACTGACTGCCCGAACCGACTGTCGCGTCGGGTATCCTGCTGCAGGCAGTAATGAGATGTGAATGTGTGGACAGATGACCACGTCGCAGCTTTGCAAATTTCTTCAATAGAGGCTGACTTCAAGTGGGCTACCGATGCAGCCATGGCTCTAACATTATGAGCCGTGACATGACCCTCAAGAGCCAGCCCCGCCTGGGCGTAAGTGAAGGAAATGCAATCTGCTAGCCAATTGGATATGGTGCGTTTCCCTACAGCCACTCCCCTCCTATTGGGATCAAAAGAAACAAACAATTGGGCGGACTGTCTGTGGGGCTGTGTCCGCTCCAGGTAGAAGGCCAATGCTCTCTTGCAGTCCAATGTGTGCAGCTGACGTTCAGCAGGGCAGGAATGAGGACGGGGAAAGAATGTTGGCAAGACAATTGACTGGTTCAGATGGAACTCCGACACGACCTTTGGCAAGAACTTAGGGTGAGTGCGGAGGACTACTCTTTTATGATGAAATTTGGTGTAAGGGGCCTGGGCTACCAGGGCCTGAAGCTCACTGACTCTACGAGCTGAAGTAACTGCCACCAAGAAAAAGACCTTCCAGGTCAAGTACTTCAGATGGCAGGAATTCAGTGGCTCAAAAGGAGGTTTCATCAGCTGGGTGAGAACGACATTGAGATCCCATGACACTGTAGGAGGCTTGACAGGGGGCTTTGACAAAAGCAAACCTCTCATGAAGCGAACAACTAAAGGCTGTCCTGAGATCGGCTTACCTTCCACACGGTAATGGTATGCACTGATTGCACTAAGGTGAACTCTTACAGAGTTGGTCTTGAGGCCAGACTCAGACAAGTGCAGAAGGTATTCAAGCAGGGTCTGTGTAGGACAAGAGCGAGGATCTAGGGCCTTGCTGTCACACCAGACGGCAAACCTCCTCCAATGGAAGAAGTAACTTCTCTTAGTGGAGTCTTTCCTGGAAGCAAGCAAGATGCGGGAGACACCCTCTGACAGACCCAAAGAGGCAAAGTCTACGCCCTCAACATCCAGGCCGTGAGAGCCAGAGACTGGAGGTTGGGATGCAGAAGCGCCCCCTCGTCCTGTGTGATGAGGGTCGGGAAAACACTCCAATCTCCACGGTTCTTCGGAGGATAACTCCAGAAGAAGGGGGAACCAGATCTGACGCGGCCAAAAAGGAGCAATCAGAATCATGGTGCCTCGGTCTTGCTTGAGTTTCAACAAAGTCTTCCCCACCAGAGGGATGGGAGGATAAGCATACAGCAGGCCCTCCCCCCAATCCAGGAGGAAGGCATCCGATGCTAGTCTGCCGGAGGCCTGAAGCCTGGAACAGAACTGAGGGACTTTGTGGTTCGCTCGAGATGCGAAGAAATCCACCAAGGGGGTGCCCCACGCTTGGAAGATCTGTCGCACTACCCTGGAACTGAGCGACCACTCGTGAGGTTGCATAATCCTGCTCAACCTGTCGGCCAGACTGTTGTTTACGCCTGCCAGATATGTGGCTTGGAGCACCATGCCGAGATGGCGAGCCCAGAGCCACATGCTGACGGCTTCCTGACACAGGGGGCGAGATCCGGTGCCCCCCTGCTTGTTGACATAGTACATGGCAACCTGGTTGTCTGTCTGAATTTGGATAATTTGGTGGGACAGCCGATCTCTGAAAGCCTTCAGAGCGTTCCAGATCGCTCGCAACTCCAGAAGATTGATCTGTAGATCGCGTTCTTGGAGGGACCAACTTCCTTGGGTGTGAAGCCCATCGACATGAGCTCCCCATCCCAGGAGAGACGCATCCGTGGTCAGCACTTTTTGCGGCTGAGGAATTTGGAAGGGACGTCCCAGAGTCAAATTGGAGCAACTCGTCCACCAATACAGGGATTTGAGAAAACTCGTGGACAGGTGGATCACGTCCTCTAGTCCCCCAGCGGCCTGATACCACTGGGAGGCTAGGGTCCATTGAGCAGATCTCATGTGAAGGCGGGCCATGGGAGTCACATGAACTGTGGAGGCCATGTGGCCCAGCAATCTCAACATCTGCCGAGCTGTGATCTGCTGGGACGCACGCACCCGCGAGACGAGGGACAACAAGTTGTTGGCTCTCGCCTCTGGGAGATAGGAGCGAGCAGTCCGAGAATCCAGCAGGGCTCCTATGAATTCGAGTTTCTGCCCTGGGAGAAGATGGGACTTTGGGTAATTTATCACAAACCCCAGTAGCTCCAGGAGGCGAATAGTCATCTGCATGGACTGCAGGGCTCCTGCCTCGGATGTGTTCTTCACCAGCCAATCGTCGAGATATGGGAACACGTGCACCCCCAGCCTGCGAAGTGCCGCTGCTACCACAGCTAGGCACTTCGTGAACACCCTGGGAGCAGAGGCGAGCCCAAAGGGTAGCACACAGTACTGGAAGTGGCGTGTGCCCAACTGAAATCGCAGATACTGTCTGTGAGCTGGCAGTATCGGGATGTGTGTGTAGGCATCCTTCAAGTCCAGAGAGCATAGCCAATCGTTTTGCTGAATCATGGGGAGAAGGGTGCCAAGGGAAAGCATCCTGAACTTTTCTTTTACGAGATATTTGTTCAGGGCCCTTAGGTCTAGGATGGGACGCATCCCCCCTGTTTTCTTTTCCACAAGGAAGTACCTGGAATAGAATCCCAGCCCTTCTTGCCCGGATGGCACGGGCTCGACCGCATTGGCGCTGAGAAGGGCGGAGAGTTCCTCTGCAAGTACCTGCTTGTGCTGGAAGCTGTAAGACTGAGCTCCCGGTGGACAATTTGGAGGTTTTGAGGCCAAATTGAGGGTGTATCCTTGCCGGACTATTTGCAGAACCCACTGGTCGGAGGTTATGAGAGGCCACCTTTGGTGAAAAGCTTTCAACCTCCCCCCGACCGGCAGGTCGCCCGGCACTGACACTTGGATGTCGGCTATGCTCTGCTGGAGCCAGTCAAAAGCTCGCCCCTTGCTTTTGCTGGGGAGCCACGGGGCCTTGCTGAGGCGCACGCTGCTGACGAGAGCGAGCGCGCTGGGGCTTAGCCTGGGCCGCAGGCTGTCGGGAAGGAGGATTGTACCTACGCTTACCAGAAGCATAGGGACCAGTCTTCCTTCCCCCGAAAAATCGTCTACCTGTAGAGGTAGAGGCTGAAGGCTGCCGGCGGGAGAACTTGTCGAATGCGGTGTCCCGCTGGTGGAGAGACTCTACCACCTGCTCGACTTTTTCTCCAAAAATGTTGTCCGCACGGCAAGGCGAGTCCGCAATCCGCTGCTGGAGTCTATTCTCCAGGTCGGCGGCACGCAGCCATGAGAGCCTGCGCATCACCACACCTTGAGCAGCGGCCCTGGACGCAACATCAAAAGTGTCATAAACTCCTCTGGCCAGGAATTTTCTGCACGCCTTCAGCTGCCTGACCACCTCCTGAAAAGGCTTGGCTTGCTCAGGGGGAAGAGCATCAACCAAGCCCGCCAGCTGCCGCACATTGTTCCGCATGTGTATGCTCGTGTAGAGCTGGTAAGACTGGATCTTGGCCACGAGCATAGAAGAATGGTAGGCCTTCCTCCCAAAGGAGTCTAAGGTTCTAGGGTCTTTGCCCGGGGGCGCCGAAGCATGCTCCCTAGAACTCTTAGCCTTCTTTAGGGCCAAATCCACAACTCCAGAGTCATGAGGCAACTGGGTGCGCATCAGCTCTGGGTCCCCATGGATCCGGTACTGGGACTCGATCTTCTTGGGAATGTGGGGATTACTTAGTGGCTTGGTCCAGTTCGCAAGCAATGTCTTTTTCAGGACATGGTGCAAGGGAACAGTGGACGCTTCCTTAGGTGGAGAAGGATAGTCCAGGAGCTCAAACATTTCAGCCCTGGGCTCGTCCTCCACAACCACCGGGAAGGGGATGGCCGTAGACATCTCCCGGACAAAGGAAGCAAAAGACAGACTCTCGGGAGGAGAAAGCTGTCTTTCAGGAGAGGGAGTAGGATCAGAAGGAAGACCCTCAGACTCCTCGTCAGAGAAATATCTGGGGTCCTCCTCTTCCTCCCACTAGGCCTCACCCTCGGTGTCAGACACAAGTTCACGGACCTGTGTCTGCAACCTCGCCCTGCTCGACTCGGTGGAACCCCGTACACGGTGGGGGCGTCGAGAGGTAGACTCCCTCGCCCGCATCGGCGAAGCTCCCTCCGCCGACGTAGTCGGGGAGCCTTCCTGGGAGGTGGCCGCGGTCGGCACCGCACGCGGTACCGACGTCGGGGACCTCAACCTGGGCGATGGGCCAGCCGGCGCCACGCTCGACGGTACCGGAGGCGCAAGCACCGCCGGTACCGGAGGGGTAGGGCGCAACAGCTCTCCCAGAATCTCTGGGAGAACGGCCCGGAGGCTCTCGTTTAGAGCGGCTGCAGAGAAAGGCTGAGAGGTCGATGCAGGCGTCGACGCCAGAACCTGTTCCGGGCGAGGAGGCTGTTCCGGGCTGTCCAGAGTGGAGCGCATCGACACCTCCTGAACAGAGGGTGAGCGGTCCTCTCGGTGCCGATGCCTGCTGGGTGCCGAATCCCTCGGCGACCCAGAGCTCTCGGTGCCGACGCGGGGAGGAGACCGGTGTCGATGCTTCTTCGACTTCTTCCGAAGCATGTCACCTGAGCTCCCCGGCACCGACGAGGAGGACGTAGAATCCATCCGTCACTTCCTCGGGGCCGAGACCGAAGAGGGTCGATCCCGGGGGGGCTGTACCGCAGGAGCCCTCAGGGTAGGAGGAGACCCACCCGAAGGCTCACCGCCACCAGCAGGGGAATGGACAGCCCTCACCCGCACTCCTGACGATGCACCTCCGTCCGACGACATCAGCAGACGAAGTCTCGGTACCACCGACGTCGATACAGTCGCCCGATGCCTCGGCGCCGATGCAGAGGTCCGATGCCTCGATGCAGTCGATGGAGCGGCAGCCAAGGAAGATGGTCCGGACGCTGACGACGTCGATGCACTCGATGCCTCCGGTGCCGATGCCGACGAAGAGCCCGAGAACAAAACGTTCCACTGGGCTAATCTCGCTACCTGAGTCCGCCTTTGTAACAGGGAACACAGACTGCAGTTCTGAGGGCGGTGCTGGGCCCCTAGACACTGAAGACACGCAGAGTGCCTATCAGTGAGCGAGATTACCCGGGCGCACTGGGTGCACTTCTTGAAGCCGCTGGAAGGCTTCGATGTCATGGGCGGAAAAATCACGCCGGCGAAATCAAAAGCCGAAATGGCGAAAATTGAAGCACCAAAATTTAGAGGGAGAAAATCTCGACCGAGGCCAAAAGAGGCCTACCCCGGCAACGAAAGAAAACTTACGGGGCAAAAACTAAGAAATACGGGAAGGGCAGAAAACCCGAAAGGGTCTTCCGGAATACTACCGGAGCGCTTCCCGAACTTTTCTCAGGAAAAAAAGGACAAAAACACGTCGAAAAGGACGCGCGAGGTCGACTCTCTGGGGCACGAACGGCGTAACACGACCGTACCGAGTGCGGACGAAAGAAGACTGGCCGGCTCGAGCCGGTTTCGGGCGGGAAGACAGCCGCGCATGGGCGCGCGAGGACTAGCAAAGGCCTTTGCTAGTAAACTTTCCGATGGAGGGGGCTGCCGAGGACGTCAACCCATCAGTGAGAACAAGCAGCCTGCTTGTCCTCGGAGAAGCAAATTTACTACTACTACTACTTATCATTTCTATAGCGCTACTAGACAAACACAGTGCTGTACACTTGAACATGAAGAGACAGTCCCCACTCGACGAGCTTACAGTCTAATCGGCGCAAACAGGACAAATAAGGGAATTACTTAAGGTGGAAATGATAAAACAGACATTGGTACTGAACAAGTGAATAGGGGTTAGGAGTTAAAAACGGCCTCAAAAAGATGGGCTTTTAGCCTAGATTTGAAGATGGCCAGAGATGGAGCTTGACATACTGACTCAGGAAGTCTATTCCAGGTGTATGGTGCAACAAGATAAAAGGAACGGAGTTGGCAGTAGAGGAGAAGGGTACAGATAAGAGATTTACCCAATGAATAGAGTTCCCAGTTGGAGTGTAGGGAGAAATAAGAGTGGAGAGGTACTGAGGACTGCAGAGTGAATGAACTTGTAAAAGTCAATAAGAGGAGTTTGAACTATAAATGGAAACAGATAGGGAGCCAATGAAGTGACTTGAGGAGAGGGCTAATATGAGCATAGCGACAGTGGCAGAATATGAGTCGTGCAGCAGAAGTTTGAACAGATTTAAGGAGAGAAAATGGCATAGTGGGAGACCTGTGAGCAGCAAGTTGCAGTAGTCTTAAGCGAGAGATAAGAATGTGGGGATAAGGATTTTGGTAGTGTGCTCAAAAAGGAAGGGACTAAAATTGGTGATATTATAGAGAAAGAAATGACAGGTTTTAGCAGTATGATGGATATGTGCAGAAAGAGAGAGAGAAATCAAAGACGACCCCAAGGTTACAAGCTGATGAGACTGGGAGGATGAGAGTATTATCCACAGAGACAGAGAATGGGGGAAGAGGAGAGGTGGGTTTAGGGGAAAAGATAAGAAGCTCAGTCTTGGCAATCAAAGAGGCTGGATATAACAAAAGAAAGACCATCTACCTTAAACTCCCAGACAATGACCGTCTTAATCTTGTCAAATACATTCTGGGATATGTTATCTCAGTACCTAGTCATCCAGGAAGCATGTGACCAGCTAAACCAACTTTTTTGTGCTTCCATCTCCAAAACCAGAAAGAACCAGTTTCAACTCTCCCTGAGTTGGGATTGGGTTACTACACATCCCGTGATCAGCTTCTATGGCTCAACAAAAATTATAACAGCTGGCTCTCACTGGACCTTTGCTGGACTCTTCACTTAACCCCTCATCTGCACCCAAGATTAGACTTTCTCCATGTTCCTCTCCCATCCAATCCGCAAATAGAAGACTTCTCTTCAGCAAGGATTGCTATCAAACTACAGACACAAGACCTCCTTCACCACTCCAATCAACAACAGAAACAAGAAAGAACACATCTGGACCTCAATCAGAGTGAGTTCATACCTATCTAACATACATAATAATTCAGGCTTTCTAACTATTTATCTTGTGGCACGTAATATATATATAATTATATCTTGTATAAGATCCATAAACAGAGTGCAAAAATTATGCACTACCTGTACAGTAACTATACATAAACTTGCTCAGTACCTGAGAATAAGAATCTAGTCTTTTCTTAATGTTCTGAGTATATTTCCTTAAACATTGTACAGTGCAGTTAGTGCACTTCCTCAACTTACATATTAAATTCCTCTCGCATAAATAAAAACTATTAAAAACACAAAACATATATCACATTTTTTTATTGGTGGAGATTTGTGGCCAAGAGTAATAGTGCACTAGATAATATTGTCATCCTAAAAGTTAAATTACTACTGAAATTGTACTGTGCTACTTTACAGAAAAATTGAGTGTCTTGTTTCAATATTAAAATCCCTGTTGGTATTGGTGAAACAGCCACCACACATCTTTCCTTGGCAACACAACAAACTTACTGCCACTGTGACTTATTTCTTATTTTCCTGTGAGCATGTATCGTGGTGAAGGCATGCTCAAAGAGTGCTGGAACTCATACCCAGAAACTCTTTAATCTTCTAACAACTCTCTTGCTTACTACCATTCTAAACTTCTACCCTTTTAGAGGTTGGTAACCACTTTTTGTTCAGGCATAGTTTCAAGGCATTGTCTTTATGCCAGTACTCTCTAGTGAAAACCAGGGGCATAGCCACAGGTGTGCCTAGGCCCACCCACTATCACTCAAAGACTCACCCAGAAATGGTGAACCTCAACGACGCAGGATCTGGCATCCCTTGATCGCTCCTGCTCACCTCCCCCCTTCTATAGGTCTGGCAGGGGTGCTCTTCCTTTCCCTCCCTCAACCCCTGCCACGGTGCTTTCAATTTTACAATACCAGTACTGCCTGGTAGTGATTCAAACAGACCTGCAAAGGGTCCTTCCCTCTGCTGCATCCCGCCCTACATAAATAGGAAGTTATATTGCAATGGGCGGAACATAGCAGAGGAAAGGCCCTGGAGGAGGCCTGTTTGAATCGCTGCCAGGCAGCACCGGTATTATAGAATTGAAATCACTGTGGAGGGGGTTGAGGGAGGGAAAGGAAGAGCAAGAGCACTGCTGCTGGATCTGTGTGTGCGCATGTGTGGGGGCTGGAGAAAGGTGCTGGATGTGCGGTGGAGGGGAAGGAGAGAGGTGCTGGACCTGCAAAAGTGGGGGGAGGGGTTTGGAGAAAGGTGCTGGACCTGCAAGCTGTGTTTCAGCTATCCTGCCTTCGTTGGGAGGTCCTTAATAAAATACATAAATAAAATAATCAGTCTACATTTATGTAGGATAAGGACAAAATTTTGAATGTATATACCTTCTCAATGTGACATCGTTTAAAACCATACCTGAACAATCAGAATCTGAAGTTTTAGTGCTGATTGTTCAGATATGGTTTTAAATGATATCCCACTGAGAATGTATGTACATTTAAATGTTATCCTTATCCTACAAAAATGTAGACTGTTTTGTTTATGTATTTTATTAAGGACCCCCAACGAAGGCAGGATAGCTGAAACACAGCCTGAGTTGAGTCAAGCTATCTGCTTCTGTGTATTCGTTTGTGGAATAAACTTTTATTTTATTTAAGTCAAGTGGACAACAGTCTGAAGAATTTTTGTTGTTTTACTCCAGTTTGCATTGGGTTTGTGGCATTGCTGTTCTCCTTGTGGAAGGTTTCTTTCCTTTTTTTGGATTGACTTTAAAATAGGTTGGCCACTTCCTCAACTCTGTCACCAAATAAATTATTTCCACGACAAGGGACATCTGCTAGATGCTCCTGGACAGCAGATTCAAAGTTGGAGACTCTTGAGCCAGTAAAGAAGTCAAATTGCTACTCCTAAGGCAGAAATGTGAGAAGAGGCATCAAGGGCCTGTCTTGCTAGATCAGTTTTGGGGTCTGTGCCTAAAATAGTCCTACTGCATCGAGTAACACCTCTTAAAGCCACTCGGCACCCTTGAGGATATGCAGGGAAAGTGGCTGATGCAAGGACAAAAGGCTCAGTTCCCTACCCAAAAATGGTCGATGTTTCCTGGCCAAAAGAAGGGCTGAGAGGCCCCAAAGGCTGAAAAAGAAAAAAGGGCACTGCCTCAGAGTTTTAAAGTGATAGTGCTCTATAGCATTATCTGCACCGAGCTCCGTGGATGACATCACTCACATGTGAGAATATTATGATTGCTCGTCCTCAGAGAATAAGCTTTATAAGAAATAGCCACCCACCAAAATAATTTACTGGTAGGTGGTAGGCATAGCCAAAGTAACTTTCTTCCCTGTAACCCACCTCCACCAGTTATACTTACATAAAATCTAGCATGTGAAACATCTGAAGGCACTGCAACATTATAAGGCCCTACAGCCTTGTATAAACATCGACTTTGTCGTACCAAAACTCCCTGTGGCCAGATTGTGTTCTCTGACCAGCTGCGAAAAGAAAAAGAAAAAGAAAAAAGAAAAGATGAGCTAAAGGCAAAAAAAAAGTCTCTCACACAGCCAAGCTATCACTGGTCTAATATTTCAAGACAGCTGTCCCATGTCTTTCCAGTGCAGAGGGAGTTATATATTCAGTAACAATGGCATGAAATGAATGATGAGATGCAAACGTTACAGAGGTTGTGTGTGCACCACCACAGAGACAGCACTGTAGCAAACTGTAATTGTGCCCTGTGTGACTTGTGAATGTCGCCCTTCTACCTCCCATTAGTACTTTACTCAGATAGCATTTCCAACTTCACATAGGTCTACCAGTTAATATAACCATATTAAAAAAAAACATTGTTAGCTAGCAGCCTGCAAAGGCCATGTCATCTTAATGCTAATCAGTTAAACTTTGTAGAGTAACGATCCCAGGGTAGTTAGCCCAGAGTAACTATCATTATCCTAGAGTACTTATGAATGTCCCAGGTATCATCAATCTGCCTCAGTGGTATCATCCCAGTTCCATTGAAAAATGTGTCCATTAATCAGCAGGTGAAGATGGAGATAGAGAACTGAAAACTGAGCTGAGTCTTCTCTCTCTCTCTTGGCATCCAGTCCAGCTCCTCAGTATTTTCTATCTCTGGCAGGTGAATGGACACATTTTTCAGCCTCTGGTTCTGAGTGCTTTGCTCCTGGTCTAGTTGGTCAACTGGTCCCCAGTTGAGATTTTTTGGTAGCTTCAGTCTGCAGAGTCATATCTGGAAGTCTTCAGATCCCTGTGTCTCAGGTGCCCCACAAAACTTTACTTCTTCCCTCCCTTCACCTCTCCCGTTTCCTGTGGAGCTCTCCTTTTCCAGCACAACAACCTTAGAACAAAAGGAGAAGGAAAGAGGTTTGCTGGAGAGTGTGGGACAGATTATCCATCCTAAACCTCTCTCATCTGTGGCAAGACTTTGAGGGGAGCAGCTGACAGTGGTAAATCAGACTAAAGTTTGACTCAGAACTGTTTGGAGGGCTACATGTTCTACTTGGTGCAGGGGAGGGATCCTGACTCACCAATTGGGATATGTTGTGCTGCACTTGTGACAGTGTGAATGGTAACTCCCTTGGAGGCAGTTAAGCCATGCTCCTACTGTGGGCCCCGCCAGCTGGCATCAGGGCGTTGCTGTGTGTAAAAGCCAAGAATCCCATGGGATGTGGAGGAAATGATCGGCGGTGGCACATCTTCAAACTTGGCGCAGCATCCGAATACGCCATAGTGTTCGAGCTCTCCGGCAGGGCTGGTATGTAGTTTGATGCAGGAGCGCACGGAAACGGGTGCCGTTTTGTCAAGACCGACTGGCAGTGAGGAGCAGCCTCTGGCTGATCATGCACAAAGCTCAGCCACCATTTTACAGCCTCAGGGCCCAACAGAGCATTCAGCTGCATTGAGCTCTTTGTTTTCTCAGGAGTTTATATTGCTCTTACACCATGTCTACACAGTCAGAGTTGCTGCAAGGTGCTTCAATGTCTCACCCCGCTGCCCCTATAGCTCCTAAGAGATCTCACTTAGCCTCAACTGAAGGTCTATCTCTGCTTCTCCTTCTGTATCTGATGTGGCCTCAGTCTATTCAGAGGAACAATCATTGAAGGAGCAGTTAGAGGATGGAGAGCTCCTTCTTGAGGAGGGGGATGATCCAAAAGTAATGAGGATGTTTCCCTGACCCTGCCTAGATTTGCAATGTTAGATACTGTTCCCTCTGTTTGCTTCTTGTATACTTTCCTAAGTTTCCAACTTTGTAATTTTTACTTAACTTTCTGTAAGCCACATTGTGCCTGCATGAGTGGGAAAATGTGGGATATAAGCGAACCATAAATAAATAAATAAACAGGAGCTCAGTACTCTTTTTTTCTGAGGTACTGGCAGTGCTTCCATTGAAGAGCCTTCTGCTTTGGCATCAGTGCTGAAAGCATTTAGGGCCAAGCTGATCTTTCTTATGCCCTCCCTCACCAAGTAGGGGACCTACCAGTTCTTTATCCTCGTCCCTCGTCCATATTACATTTGCATGCTCAAACATCTGCATATTTCTCTCTCTTACTTCCCTATTCCCTCCCAAACATGAATGTTCTTAATGACTTCCCAGAACCTGAACAAAACATTCATTACTAAAGCATGTTGAAACTGTTAATTCAGGAATCTGGAACTAGGTTAAATGCATCTGTCCTGCTCTGTCTTAAAATTATCTGTTGCACATTTTTAATACTTAACTCTTGATATTCCCTTCTGAGCTGGGGGTGCTATCATTTTCATAGTACATTCTTAATATCATCAGTTTTTTTCATATTTGTTGATTACGAGGGGGCTTAAAGGTCCTTCTAAGGCCTTCCCGATGCATCCAATCATTCAGGACCTGATTACAACAGAATGGGTCTCACCAGACATGGGCTGAAAGTGGGAAGAGCCATGGTTCACCTCTACCACTTTAGTTCCAGAAGAGAAAGATAAATTGCAACTTCCCACCCTGGTCTCCCTGGTTATGACAGTGACATAGACCACCCTGCCGGTGGAACGGGGCAAGTCTTTAAAGCGGCCTCTTTGGACCTTCAAGTGACAGTGTGCAGCTCATTCGTGACAAAAGAATGCCTGTAGTGGCATCAGCAGTCAGCAAGGTAAGATGGACACCATAACGCCCCGGTAGAAGCGGGGTCCACCTACTTAGTGGATGCTATTTATGACCTGTTATGGCTTTCGGCTTTCAGTAAGCATTTGGCTTGTCTTGGCATGTTGGCAACTATGGTTGCAGCATGGGGCAGCAGACGCTAAAGTCTCCAATGACCTGTTCCTACCCAGATCCAAAGGTCTCTATTCTATCCTCATCCTTCTAAATTTATCTAGCTTTTGACACTGTTGATTACCGCCTACTCCTTGATACGCTCTCCTTACATGGATTTCAGGCAGAGCACTGTTCTTTCCTGGTTTTCTTCTCATCTCTCCCATCGCACTTTTAGTGTATACTCTGGTGGATCCTCCTCCACTTCTATACTACCACTATCAGTTGGTGTACATCAGGGCTCTGGTCTTGGGACCTCTTCTTTTCTCTATCTATACTTCTTCCCTTGGTGCTCTGATCTCATTCCATGCTTTTCAGTATCACCTTTATGTTGATGACTCCCTGCTCTACCTCTCTACACCGGAAATTTCAGCAGGAATCCAGACCCAAGTATCAGCCTGCCTGTCTGTCATTGCTGCCTGAATGTCTCACCACCAACTGAAACTAAACATGACTGACTGAGTTTCTTATCTTTCCCCCCTAAACCAACCTCTCCTCTTCCCCCATTCTCTATCTCTGTGGATAACACTTTCATCCTCCCTATTTTATCAGTTCATAACCTTGGGGGTCATAAAAACATAGCTATATGACTGCAGATAAGGGCCAGATGGCCCATCTAGTCTGCCCATCCTCTGTAACCATTAACTCCTCCTGATTCCATTTGATTTGAGAAACCTCACAATCCTCTGCTTTAGAAGCAAATGTTTTTTTTTTTCTACAATAAAGCAGTTTTCCATCCTTGCATTGTAGCTGTATAACTTACTTTGTTCTTTTGGGAATTTTATGGGTTGGGAATATCAGGTACTGATGTGAGAGAGAAGAGGAGGAGGAAATCTTAGGGCAGTAGTTCTTGAACTAGAAAGTTGCACAGGGAAAGAAATTTCACCAATCCCCGTCTGTACCCACTGGAATCTAACCCACCCCCACTGGAAATTCCACCATCCCTGCCTGTCCCCTGTGTTAAAAAAAATCTGAATTATGGTAAAATAGCTCCTTAACAGTAGCCCATGTTGATAACTTTCCCTCTCAGTGCTTATGGGAATTTCAGGAGCTATCAAACATATCCATTAATTTTTTTTAGTACTATTATAATTCCCATGGCACAAAGAAAGGATAGGTAGGACGGCCTGGCACTACATTTCCACAGGATCCCCAAAGGATCTGCGTTCATCCCTGTGAGAATCCCACGGGAACTGCAGGATTCCAGCTATCCCCATGCAGCTCTCTCTCTCAAACCTGCTCAAGGGACCACCAGCCATTCAGGTTTTAAGAATATCCCAAATGTTAAATTTACATAAGGGATTCACAACATTACCCCGGTTCATGTATACGCAGGGTCAAAACTTGGGTGAAAAGCTTTCAATCAACAGGCATATGAATAAAAAGGAAGAAGGGCATCATAAGTGCGAAGGATGTAGGTATTGTCAGCATGCCATAGAAACCCAGTGGATACAAATACTGAACCAACAGAAAGAGAAAAATTTTTATGTGAAATCTAGGACTAATTGTGATTCATCTTACATTATATATGCTATTCAATGTCCTTATGGACAATGATATATATGTCAGACAGTTAAAAAAAAAGTTAAACATCAATTGGCCAAACATTTGAGTAATATTAAGTTATAGAAATTGAAGCTCCTCTAGTGGAACACCGGGTTTTGGCACAGCATGAGATATGTGATTTGAAGTTTGTAGTGTTGATTCATTTTGATTTGCAGGATGGGGGCAATATCATACAGAAGATGTTCCAAAGAGAACAAAGATTGATATTTGAGTGTAAAACTGAGTCCTGAGTGGTTACGGAAGTAGTTGCGTGATGTAATCAACCACTGTTTAAACAGTTGGGAAATCAGTAATGCACATGCACCGGTGTTTTGGAGTGCAGTGGTGCCATTGCTCCTGCTGCCAGATAGAGATCCACTCTGGTTTTGTGGTCAAAACTAAGGTTCAGAAATTTAAGGTATGTGATTGTTAAAGAAAATTAGGTAGGGTTTAGAGGGTATATAAGATATTTAGCTCTCCTTTTATTAATTTGTCATTGTAGTTAAACCCTGAAGACACCTAGAACAAAATACAGAACTGTATTGGATTTGACAAAGTAAGAAGCGGGGTGGATAACCATCAGGTGACCAAGGAGACGGAAATAATTATAGGGAGCTGAACAGTTTGCATATCTGGAGGACTTTGATACTCACATGCTTTTCTACGTGGTTTGAGGACACTCCTCCTTTGAGATGTGAAGAGTATAATCACTGAAAGTTTACAAAAAATATGCTTGACGAGAGAAGACCATTGAAGAAGGTTTAGTTTTATGTCTGACAAAATCTTGTATTGAACACTGAAATATGTAAATTATATGTGATGCAGTTCATTTATGGGATATCTTTTTGTATACATTATACTGAAAAAAATATGTTACTCATGTTATCAGGAAGGTGATGAAGTAAGGTAGGGTGAGTGGTTTGAATAGTGAGTGTGCAAGGTTAATATTAGGTGAGTCATGAAAATTAAAAAAAAGTTTTATAATATTATTGATTAAAGGTGGGATTGTTATTAATATTTTGGTAGTTACTTGGTATTTGGAATATATATTTTGTAACTAGACAAACTGGGATACTCAGTGTAGTGAGATGCATATTCATTAGGGATATCCCAACTGGCTGGTGTTCCCGTAGAACAGGTTTAAGAACCACTGTCTTAGGGAAAATAGAAGAGAGGTGCTGGAAGGATCAGGGATAAAGAACAGGGGGGGGGGGGGATGGGGGGGGGCAAGGGAGATGCCCCTCCCCCAGGTTCAACTCTAGTTCCCCACCCTCCCTTCTCATCAAAGTACTAAGATATACATGCACCCATCCATTCTACCCCATTCCTCTTTCATATGCCACTTATTCCCTAGCATATTCAGCCCCTCTTTCACAACCTCCCCACCTCTTCTTTCACAAATTCCTCTCCATTCCCCAACCCTTCTTTCACAAATCCTCATCCATCTTCTCTTTTGTCTGGCAATCCTACCTCCACTCTCCTCCCTTGCCTGTACCCCCCAGCAACCCACTGCACTGATTAGGCCCACAGGAAGCTGTTAATTCTGTGGCTTTTCCCAGTGGCCCGGTGTAAAACAAAAAATTAAAGCTGGGAAAAGAGGACAGATTGTTTTGTTTCTTCAAGTTACCAGGTCTGTGTCAGTGCAAACCTAACATTTATGAAAGCTTTTTCTCTCCCCCTTCTGAACTCATATCTAAAAACAGCCACCCTCTATCACCTTCCCCAGAGACATCTACTCACATGTGCTGTGGTGCATTACTATAAGACCCGTGTTCTAGCCTCTGCCACTTGCCCAAGTGGGCAGCAGATTTGTGCAGCAGATCGCAGTATTTGGGTGGCAGCAGCTGTGTGGTCAGCATGACAAAAGCATTGATCCACACTATGATGAGGTGCTCGCATGACCAGCGCATGTCATAGTACTGAGTGCTCTGCAAAAGACAAAGCAATATAATTAGATTGGCACTGATTACAGCAACATTCAATGGCTAACGGCGAGGATAAAACCACAAGATATACTACTCTGCAAGCAGATCACAAAGATGACAACCCCAAGAACCTATATTGCGATACCCTTAGAAGAGGTAATGGTGGCCAACACTAACAGAATTTGAACACGCTTAGGACAAATAGAGGGCAGTGGTACAACAAGGGCAAAAGGTTAGGGGTCGGATGTTCTCTAATATCTATAAGTATGGACGTGCAAGTCTGAAGACAAGTCATGGGAAGTGATCTTATACACATAATTCACGCACACAACCATCAGGGAGAGCTAAGGTTTTACAGGCCAGAGGGGGAAGCAAATCTCTTCCCCTTCACCACCCTTAAAGTAATAGCAAAACAGGATGCGCTCAATAACTGTACAAACAAAGAAGGGTAATGATTAAGTTTGTTCCTTTCAACCTATAATGTAAGATGTTTTGATCTAAAAGAGATCACAGAGATTGTTAAGTACAGTAGGCAATGAGAACAGCGACACCATTCAAATCGACTTCTTTGGGTATAGCGGAGTTTAAGGGGTATAAGCCCTGTTATATGCATTAAAGAACAGTTTAGGGGGTGAAGAACTTTTGTGCATGAAAGAGCAGGACTTGGGTGTGATCATATGCAATGATCTTAAGGTGGTCAAATAGGTAGAAAAGGTGACGGTGAAAGCTAGAAGGATGCTTGGGTGCATAGGAAGAGGAATGGCCTGCTAGGGAAAAGGAGGTGGTGAAGACTCTGGTGAGACCTCATTTAGACTACTGTGTAAAATTCTGGAGACTGTACCTTCAAAAAGATATAAACAGAATGGAGTCAGTCCAGTGGGCAGCTACTAAAATGGTCAGTGGTCTTCATCATAAAGCATATGGGGACAAAGATCTCAATATGTATACTTTGGAAGAAAGGCAGGAGAGGGGAGATATCATAAATATCATGGAATCCTGGGCATCAGCCTTCAAGCTGAAATTGAATAGGGGAAAAACACACTGCCTGATACTCTCATTTCCACACAATACCGAACGCTTCACAACTATCAACGCCATGGGATCATCGCTTTCAATAACAGACAAATTGAAAATCCTAGGAATCACCATAGATTGCAACTTATCCCTTGACTACCAAGCAGCAGACACTACAAAGAAAATGTAAAACACTACTTTCCAAGAGATGTAGTCCACAACCTAGTCCAAACCATGGTCCTCACCCATGCTGACTACTGCAATGGAATCTACGCAGATGTAAGGAACAAACCTTAAAGAAATTACAAACAGCACAAAATACAGCAGCAAGACTCATATTCGGGGAAAAAAAAAAAAAAAGATTTGAAGGCGCTAGACCATTACTCCAAAAATTACACTGGCTACCTATCAAAGCACGTATATCCTTCAAAATCTGTTCTCTGGCCTACAGAATAATTTTCGGCCTCTCACCGGGCTACATGACCAGCCTAATAGACCTACCAATTTGTAACGTAACCAGGGGTGCGAGATCCTATCTTAACCTTCATTTCCCTAGATGTCAAGGCCTAAAATACAAATCTACACACACAATCAGCTTCTCATACATCTGCACCAAACTCTGGAACTCACTATCGAGAGACCTAAAATTCATGAACAATTATCTAATACTAGTAAAAAAGCCCCGTTTCTGATGCAAATGAAACGGGGGCTAGCAATGTTTTCTTCTGTGTGCATGTGGGAGTGTGTGTGTCCCTGCCCTCTGGCCTCTCTCCCCTCCCACCTCTGAGTCCTTCACTGTTACAGAGCCAGCGATTTGATTTCGTGCTCTGCTGTTTTCCTTCACTGACTGTGTTACATAGAGGGCGGGGCAGACACTCATAGGGAAACCGGATATCTCGCCCCCTTCACACTTCCGGCTGGAGGCTTCATAGAACGTTGGTTTTGCCTTTTATATATAGAGAGATTCTGAAAACACCTGAAAGCCCACTTGTTCAGAAAATTCCTTTCCGATGACACCACGTAGCCAAGCCAATCTCCAGAAAACACTTCGCAATCATGATGACAGTGGACAGTAACAAACTAAGCTTCAAACGGCTCTACTTCACGTAACCTGTCTACTTAAAGACAACTGTAAACCACATTATAGTCTGTTTACTCTAAGAGAATATGGGGTACAAATGCAGAAATAAATAATATGATAGAGACAAATACCTATGTGCAGGGGCGTAGCTACGGGTGGGCCTGGATGGGCCCAGGCCCACCCAGTTTCGTCTCAGGCCCATCCTCACCTTCTCCCACCCCCGCCGTAGCGCTGCCTGCTCTCCTGCACTTCGCGGTCTCTGTCTCCCACCCTCACGGCAGCGCTTTCAATTTGCTATCAGCGCTGCCTGCCTGACAGCTGACAGACACGGCACGACGTCCTCCTGCTCCGGGGCCTTCCCTCTGCCGCGTTGATTCAACTTCCTGTTTACGCAGGGTGGATTGCACGCGGCAGAGGGAAGGTCTCGGAGCAGGACGTCGTCGCGCCGCGTCTGTCAGCTGTCAGGCAGGCAGCGCCGATAGAGCGCTGCCGCGGGGGTGGGAGACAGAGACCATGAAGTGCAGGAGAGGAGGCAGCGCCACGGTGGGAGGTGTGGAGGCAGCGCCGATAACTTTAAATGTGCTGCGCGCTGCGTGTCTGTGTGGGGGTGGTTGTAGTGCCCACCCATCTAACCCGCTGGCCCCCCCAAAAATTGTCTTCTGGCTACGCCACTGCATATGTGGTATAAATGCACAGAAGGCGAGTCTCTTTCAATTGAAAGGAAGCTCTGGAATGAGGGGGCATAGGATGAAGGTGAAAGGGGATATAGTCGCAAGTAAACTGAGTAAACACTTCTTCACGGAAAGGGTGGTGAATTTGTGGAAAGGCTTCCTGGTGGAGGTGGTGGAGACAAAAACAGTATAAGAATTTAAGAGTGCTTGGGACAAGTAGGATCTCTAGCGAGTTATAGGGAGAGTAGATGGCATGGATGGGCACATTATTCTATGCTATAGCAATATAGTAATGTCAGATAATGACCTGCATAGTCCATCCAGTCTGCCCATCAAGTTGCCAAGGTTGAATCTGGTATGCTGCACAGGTTCTATTTCTTGTACTGCAGGCCTGTGCCATCAAATAGATTTTGTGTGTCAGACTGCTACACCACATTACATCAGACAAGGATAAAAACCGTAACACTGGCTGGTGGACGTGAGGATCGCCTGGTGACTTGCCTGCCTGGTGCGAAGGTGGCGGACCTCACGCGTCACCTAGATAGGATTTTAGATAGTGCTGGGGAGGAGTCTGCTGTCTTGGTACATGTGGGTACCAATGACATAGGAAAATGTGGGAGAGAGGTTCTGGAAGCCAAATTTAGGCTCTTAGGTAGAAAGCTCAAATCCAGATCCTCTAGGGTAGCATTTTCTGAAATGCTACCTGTTCCACGTGCAGGGCCCAAGAGACAGGCAGAGCTCCAGAGTCTCAATGCGTAGATGAGACGATGGTGCAGGGAGGAGGGTTTTAGATTTGTTAGGAACTGGGCAACATTCTGGGGAAGGGGGAGCCTATTCCGAAAGGATGGGCTCCACCTTAACCAGGGTGGGACCAGGCTGCTGGCGTCGGCATTTAAAAAGGAGATAGAGCAGCTTTTAAACTAGAAATGGGGGGAAGGCCGACAGTCGCTCAAAAGCGCATGGTTCGGGAAAAGGTATCTTGCAAAGATACCTCACAAACAGGGAAGATAGGGTTTCTGGATAGTGAGGTTACACAACAGACTGTGGTAGGCCAGGTGCCCTCAAATACAACTAAAGATCAGACAAAAGATGTCAAATCAATAGTGTCAGGTACTAAGCATCATGCAAATAAGAACAACAAACATACTCTGAAATGTCTATATGCAAATGCTAGGAGTCTAAGAAATAAGATGGGAGAGTTGGAATATATTGCACTAAATGAAAAATTGGATATAATAGGCATTACTGAGACCTGGTGGAAGGAGGATAACCAGTGGGACACTGTCATACCGGGGTACAAAGTATATCGTAATGATAGGGTGGACCGGATTGGTGGAGGGGTAGCATTGTATATTAACGAGAGCCTTGACTCAGATAGATTACAAATTCAGCAGGACACAAATCACACCTTTGAATCACTGTGGGTTGAAATTCCATGTATAAAAGGGAAAAAAATGGTGATAGGAGTGTACTACCGTCCGCCTCGCCAGGATGAGCAGGTAGACACAGAAATGATAAAAGAAATCAGAGACGCGAACAAAATGGGCAATGTGATAATAATGGGTGACTTCAATTATCCAAATATAGACTGGGTAAATGTAACATCGGGACACGCTACAGAGATACAATTCCTTGATGAAATCAAGGACAGCTTTATGGAGCAACTGGTGCAGGAGCCGACGAGAGAAGGAAAAATTCTAGACTTGGTCCTTAGTGGCGCGCATGATCTGGTGAGGGACGTTATGGTACTGGGGCCGCTTGATAACAGTGACCATAATATGATCAGTTTTGACATCGACCTTGAAGTAACTGTACACAGAAAGTCAAATACGTTAGCGTTTAACTTTAAAAAAGGAGACTATGATAAAATGAGAAGAACGGTAAAAAAAAAACTTAGGGGGGCAACTGAGAGAGTAAAAACTGTACAACAGGCGTGGACGCTGTTCAAAAATACCATCCTGGAGGCCCAGGCCATACATATTCCGCAAATTAGAAAAGAAAGACGGAAGTCCAAAAGACAGCCGGCCTGGTTGAAAAGTGAGGTGAAGGAAGCTATTAGGGCTAAAAGAAACGCCTTCAGAAAATGGAAGAAGGAACCGTCTGAAAATAACAAGAAACAGCATAAGGAGTGTCAAAGCAAATGCAAGGCGCAGATTAAGAAGGCCAAGAGGGAGTATGAAAAAAAGATAGCATTAGAGGCAAAAAAACATAGTAAAAAATTTTTTCGGTATATTAAAAGCAGGAAGCCGGCAAAAGAATCGGTTGGGCCGCTGGATGACCGAGGGGTAAAAGGGGCGATCAAGGAAGACAAAGACGTAGCGGAGAGACTGAATGAATTCTTTGCTTCGGTCTTCACCGAGGAAGATTTGGGTGGGTTACCGGTGTCGGAAATGGTATTTCAAGCGGACGAGTCGGAGAAACTTACTGACTTCACGGTAAACCTGGAGGACGTAATGGGGCAGTTCGGCAAACTGAAGAGTAGCAAATCTCCTGGACCGGATGGTATTCATCCTAGAGTACTGATAGAACTGAAAAACGAGCTTGCGGAGCTACTGCTAGTGATATGCAACTTATCCTTAAAATCGAGCGTGGTACCGGAAGATTGGAGGGTGGCCAATGTAACGCCCATTTTTAAAAAAGGCTCCAGGGGAGATCCGGGAAATTATAGACCGGTGAGTCTGACGTTGGTGCCTGGGAAAATGGTAGAGGCTATTATTAAAAACAAAATTACAGAGCACATCCAAGGACATGGATTACCGAGACCAAGTCAGCATGGCTTTTGCGTGGGGAAATCTTGCCTGACCAATTTACTTCAATTCTTTGAAGGAGTGAACAAACATGTGGACAAAGGGGAGTCGGTTGATATTGTGTATCTGGATTTTCAAAAGGCGTTTGACAAGGTACCTCATGAAAGGCTACAGAGGAAATTGGAGGGTCATGGGATAGGAGGAAATGTCCTATTGTGGATTAAAAACTGGTTGAAGGTTAGGAAACAGAGAGTGGGGTTAAATGGGCAGTATTCGCAATGGAGAAGGGTAGTTAGTGGGGTTCCTCAGGGGTCCGTGCTAGGACCGCTGCTTTTTAATATATTTATAAATGATTTAGAGATGGGAGTAACTAGCGAGGTAATTAAATTTGCTGATGACACAAAGTTATTCAAAGTCGTTAAATCACGACAGGATTGTGAAAAATTACAAGAGGACCTTACGAGACTGGGAGACTGGGCGGCTAAATGGCAGATGATGTTTAATGTGAGCAAGTGCAAGGTGATGCATGTGGGAAAAAAGAACCCGAATTATAGCTACGTCATGCAAGGTTCCACGTTAGGAGTTACGGACCAAGAAAGGGATCTGGGTGTCGTCGTCGATAACACACTGAAACCTTCTGCTCAGTGTGCTGCTGCGGCTAAGAAAGCGAATAGAATGTTGGGTATTATTAGGAAAGGTATGGAAAACAGGTGTGAGGATGTTATAATGCCGTTGTATCGCTCCATGGTGCGACCGCACCTTGAGTATTGTGTTCAATTCTGGTCGCCGCATCTCAAGAAAGATATAGTAGAATTGGAAAAGGTGCAGCGAAGGGCGACTAAAATGATAGCGGGGATGGGACGACTTCCCTATGAAGAAAGACTAAGGAGGCTAGGGCTATACAGCTTGGAGAAGAGACGGCTGAGGGGAGACATGATAGAGGTATATAAAATAACGAGTGGAGTGGAACAGGTGGACGTGAAGCTTCTGTTCACGCTTTCCAAAAATACTAGGACTAGGGGGCATGCGATGAAACTACAGTGTAGTAAATTTAAAACAAATCGGAGAAAATTTTTCTTCACCCAACGTGTAATTAAACTCTGGAATTCGTTGCCGGAGAAAGTGGTGAAGGCGGTTAGCTTAGCAGAGTTTAAAAAGGGGTTGGACGGTTTCCTAAAGGACAAGTCCATAAACCGCTACTAAACGGACTTGGAAAGATCCAAGATTCCAGGAATAACGTGTGGAATGTTTGTACGTTTGGGAAGCTTGCCAGGTGCCCTTGGCCTGGATTGGCCGCTGTCGTGGACAGGATGCTGGGCTCGATGGACCCTTGGTCTTTTCCCAGTGTGGCATTACTTATGTACTTATGTACTGCTGATCCAAACCAGGAACAGTATATGTCCAGTGACTCAACTAAAATCTAGCCTGGATGATTCAAGACATCCTCAAGGAAGGGATATTGCACCTTATTTCAGGATATTTATTTATTAGAATTTATTAACAGTCTTCATAAGGAGAATCACCCAAGATATTTGAGGCTGATGTGGAAAACACTCATATGATTGGGCTGATACTATCAATAACCCTGGGTAGTCTTATTTTAAACTAGGCCATAGCACCAAGACCATAATTACTTCATTTCTAAGTAAGGTTCATAATGCCTTGGAAAGGGGACTGGTGGACTTAGCTGTGTCCTTAGATCTTTTGGCGGATTTTGATCTTGTGGTCACTTCTCATGTCACGTCTGCTTGAATTAGGGATAGTTGGAATTCTGACATGGTTCATATTTTTATAGAATCTACAGTTTCAGGACTCCATACCATCAAGTACATTTGCTTTTCATCTCTTGACCTGTGGAGTCCCCCAGGGCTCAATTCTTTCTCCTTTTCTGTTTAACATTTTTCTAAGACCTTTAGTGAATGCCATTCAGATCACAATGTTAGTGCTTATATTTAAACAGATGACATTTTGGTAGTTTATTATGTGTCCCCTTATCAAACCTGACTTTACTCCACTGTATCAGTGTTTGGACAGGGTGGTAATGTGGCTTCAATCACATCATTTAGTTCTTAATCCAGAAATAACTATGGTATGTTACATCATGGGAGGTCATGTTAGACCATGGGAGGTTGTGATCACTCATCTATTGATCCAGTTCTGTTCGGTCAACCAATTCAAATTGTGGATTCCTTCAGTTATCTTGGGGGTAATGGTGCCCTATCAACTCTCCTGTGCGACACAGGTTTCCACAGTAGTAAAGACAGTTGATGTAGGACAGCAAAACATTTGGGAAATTCACCCTATTTCAATGACATGTCTATTCACACTTCATTAATATCTCAAATCGATTATTGTAATGTTGTTTACACTGGCACTACACAGACGAACCATAAAAAGCTACAGACTTCAAAAATTCAGCTGTTTCGGGCCAAAAAGTTTAATCATGTCACCCTGCTCTATAATAAAAAACATTGGCTCCACTCAGCTATTGTATTCAGTTTAAAATATTGTATGTGACCTTTAAGGCTTTCCAAAATGGTAGCCCACCTTATCTCGCTTCTCATATGCTCCTTTTCTGTCTTCCAAACCTACTTGATCATTTAACACCTACTGACTGGTTTTCCTGGCACCGGCCTAAGCACATCTTGAATGTACTAGACATTCAGCATTATTCAGCGTGGCCCCTGCATTATGGAATTCGCTGCCCTTGGAGATCGAGCTAAATTATTGTTCGAAGCCTTTAAAGTTGCTTTGAAAACATATTTCTGTCTGATACATAGGGTCTGGGGCTCAGTGGGCATTGGCTGAAGCCCACATCTCAGTTTGCTTCTTGGAGAAACGGATGGCCTTTGTGTGGGTTGCGCTTTTCTATTGATCAATGGAGTTCTTTTCTTTTTCAAACATTTAGCTGTAAACTGCCTTCATCATGCTAGCCAGTTGAAGGCAGTATATCAACTTTCAATCAACAAACAAATCCATGGTTGCTCAGTATTCTCTAAATTCAAGTTTCATGAATTCTGTGGTTAGGTTTTCCCACAGCAAAATAGCACACAAATATTCTATTTTACTCTAAGTTAATAGACAACCTAGATTATACACCATCTTTAAGAAAGGGTACCTGAACTTACCTTCCTCCTTCCACCCTACTCCCCACTACCCTCCTCCCCCCCCCAAAAAAAAAAAACTAGACAAATGAAGGGATCAACACCACACTAATGAACAGTCAGTGTCCATGTCTTATTAGAGAAAGCTATGCAGAAAACAAAATGTCTCAGAGAATAGATGTTTTTGAAGGTGGTATCATCTTTTTAAAATTTTGATTTCCAAGTGTGACTCTCTAATAACAGGCATCCATGTTACCACTGGCATGCACCACAGATTAAATAGCCATGCCTAGAACAATCATGCTAGACTGCACCAAACTGTACTTACTTTTACAAAGCAGAGAGGCAGAAACGCTACATAGTAGGCACTGAAGAGGGAGTTAAAGAGGACTTCCTTGATCCTGCGGTTGAAGTCGGCTTTTAGGCACTCCACCTCATTGCGGATGAGGTCTGGTGACAGCGGGCAGCTGTGGTTGGGGATGGATGTGGGGTTATTGAACTGTTCTTTCAAGGACTCCCGAAGGAGGGAGAGGAAGTCTTTGGGTTTAACAAGGCTGCCAACATCGGTAGCACCATCTTCCACTAGCTGGTCTTGTACCAAATAGCTGCAATATGTCGGAAGAGGTTGAGCTCTACTATCTTGGTGGAAGCAGCAAAGCGGAACGTATACACCAAATCTGGGAGGAGAGGGGAAAAAAAACCCAAAACATACCATGTGAGCACAGAGAGGGAGAGAAAGAAATTACAGATTCAAAATACTAAGGGGGCTTCTCCCATGGTGTATTTAGAAGAAATGCTAAGTACAGAAGGGAGAGAGCTACAGTGGGAAGAAGAAAACAAGATTACGGTACTGTTAGGAAAGAGCACTGCATACACATGTAAAATACATGGAGAGAAAAGGAAGAACACGTCCACATATCAGAAAAAAACAAAAAAGCATAATACACAGGGATAATTTTATATAACAAGACACCTATAAAATTCCCAAAACCATTATATTTAGGCAAGCAACAACTATATGCCTTTTGGATAGATCTGGAACCCTATTTCACATAGTGCATAAATGTTCTTGTACAATTTACACCTGCTCTAAGGTAAATGCATCTACGTACATAAATATAGGCATACATTTTACAAAAGGGTCATGTACCCTACAACTCTGCCCAAACTTCACCCCTCCCCCCTTATTATGCCTACATGCAGCTCTTGTGCACACACCTTGAATGTGCATATTCACCTAAACAATTTTATAAATAGCCACTTCCATGCCCAAAACATACATTACATATGGAAAATGCTTTAATAAAAAATTATCCCAATAATGTACATCGGATAATGGGGAATAAAATTCTAGCATATCCAGACCTAGAACAGAAGTATCATGAGGAAGGAGAAGGAGAGGCAGAATATATAGAGGGGCATAATCGAAAGGGACATCCAAGTTTTGTTGAGGACGTCCTCACAAAACGTCCCGATGGAGGGGCAGGGAAATTCGTATTATCGAAAGAAGATGGACGTCCATCTTTCATTTCGATAATACAGTCGGGGACATCCAAATCTTGAAATTTAGGTCATCCCTAGACTTGGTCGTTTCTGATTTTTGGCGATAATGGAAACCAAGGATGCCCATCTCCGAAACAACCAAATGCAAGCCCTTTGGTCGTGGGAAGAGCCAGCATTAGTAGTGCACTGGTCCCCCTCACATGCCAGGAAACCAACCGGGCACCCTAGGGGGCACTGCAGTGGACTTCATAAATTGCTCCCAGGTACATAGCTCCCTTACCTTGTGTGCTGAGCCCCCCCCCCCCCCCCCAAAAAAAAAACCCACTACCCACAACTGTACACCACTACCATAGCCCTTACGGGTGAAGGGGGGGGGCACCTAGATGTGGGTACAGTGGGTTTCGGAGGGCTCGGTGTTTCCTCCACAAACATAACAGGTGGGGGGATGGGCCTGGGTCCGCCTGCCTGAAGTCGACTGCACCCACTGAAACTGCTCCAGGGACCTGCATACTGCTGTCACGGACCTGAGTATGACATCTGAGGCTGGCATACAGGCTGGCAAAAAATATTTTGAAATATATTTTTTGAGGGTGGAAGGGGGTTAGTGACCACTGGGGGAGTAAGGAGAGGTCATCCCCGATTCTCTCCAGTGGTCATCTGGTCATTTTGGGCACCTTTTTGTGCCTTGGTCGTAAGAAAAACACAACCAGGTAAAGTCATCCAAGTGCTCATCAGGGATGCCCTTTTTTTTTATGGATTGAGGACGTCCATGTGTTAGACATGCCCAAGTCCCGCCTCCGATACGCCCCCTTGAACTTTGGCCGTCCCTGCGACGGAAAGCAGTTAGGGACGTCCAAAATCAGCTTTCGATTATACCGATTTGGACGACCCTGTGAGAAGGATGCCCATCTTCCGATTTATGTCGAAAGATGGGCGTCCTTCTCTTTCGAAAATGAGCCCAATAGTGTTTCCAAGCAGATGAGGCAGGGATGTGCACACTGAAAGAGTTTAGGAAAAGAAATGGTGGGTGGCAGCATGGGGAACTGTCAAAGAGGAAAGGAAGAGAAGGGAACCCAGAGGATACTCACGGGTAGCCAAGGAAGAGCAAGTTGAGGACCGAATGGTTCCTGAAGAGGTTCACCAGGGTCCAACAGAGCACCCAGCCACAGAGTGTCAACAGAACTAGACGTGCTGTAATCAGGGCCGTATAGTGAACCATAGATGTTGTCCCCACCTGAGAAGCCTGAGGGGAGAAGGAAATGTGGTTAAAACTGTAGGCACAGGAACCAGGACCACACTATTTTGCCTTAACATTAGCAGGAAACTGCTAATGTGTCACGAAGCCCATTCTCTCTCAGTGCAGAAGTGCTCTGGAAACAATGCCCTGCTAGAAAACAGCAGGTTTCACAAAATCTGGATTTAAATAGCCAGCTCATTTAAAACAACAGTCCTGAAACATGCTAGAAAGTAAGCTATTAAAAATAAAAATGAGGTTTCAGCCTAAAGATAAACTGGGGACATGGGAGGGATGTTGATTCCAACTATCCATCTCCATGAGAAATCAAAAACACAAAATCAGACTTTATGTATGAATATTAAATTAGACAGAAGCCTAAGATATATATAAGATGACAGAAGGTTGAGGAATACTTTTCATTTGATTTATCTACTTTATATACCACTTAGCACAACAATGATATTAAAGCAGTTTATAGTAATGGCAATTATAGCACACAATACAAAACTCATATTATTTGAGCATAATTATAATAAAACCAAACTCAAGAGATCCCTACTAACTGAGGGCCCTTTTACTAAAGCTTAGCATGCGCTAATGGAATTAGTGTGTGCTAAATGCTAAGAAGCCCATGGGTATAAATTGGTTTCTTAGAATTTAGCATGCACTAATGGAGCAATTTTCTGATTTGACCACTCAGCCCTAGCCCAATCCATACTTAAACTCTGCTGCAAAGGCCAGGTTTTCAAGACTTTCTGAAAAGACAAATAATTAGGACTACTGTGCAGATTGATTGGTAAGGCATCGCAAAAAGAAGGCCCAGTAAAACAAAATGCTTTAAGCTGCGGTTAATCTAACACTAAACAATAGTAACAATCAAAAGTTTTCATAAGGAACACATGGTTCATGAAGGAAAATATTCCATCAATTTGCCTGAAAGATAAATATGAATTATCTTGATCTTCTTTTTTCTATTCTACTTTAATAAGTCACAAGCACGTAATCATTTTATTTTATTAACAAAGTGCTCATATTCCACAATTTCAAAATACATGTGTCCACAGTGGATCACAACTAGTATTTACTTATTTATTTATTTGTTGCATTTGTATCCCACATTTTCCCTCCTCTTTGCAGGCTCAATGTGGCTTACAATACATCATGAATAGTGGAAATGAGAAGAGAATAGGCAATTGGTATTACAGAAGGATTTTGGGTTACGTGATAATGATAAAGCATAATAGTGAAATAAGAAAACATTTTAAGATAATTCTAGGTACATGTGGGGGATTTCACATGTGATGATCTTAGTGATATGTCTTGTTGAAGAAATGAGTCTTCAGTAGTTTGCGGAAGCTGGTTAGTTCGTAGATTGTTTTTAGGTTGCGCGGCAGCACGTTCCAGAATTGTGTGCTCATATAGGGAAAGGTTGATGCATGCATTAGTTTATATTTTAGACCTTTACAGTTGGGGAAATGAAGATTAAGGAACGTGCGAGATGATTTTTTAGCATTTCTGGGTGGTAGGTCTATCAGGTCTGACATGTAGGCTGGGGCATCACCATGGATGATTTTGTGAACTAGGGTGCACACCTTGAACGCGATGCGTTCTTTGAGTGGGAGCCAGTGTAGTTTCTCTCGTAGGGGTTTAGCACTTTCATATTTTGATTTCCCGAATATGAATCTAGCTGCAGTGTTCTGGGCTGTCTGGAGTTTTTTTTTTTTTTTTTTTTGAGTATTTGCTCTTTGCAGCCAGCGTAAAGTGCATTACAATAATCTAGATGACTGAGTACCAATGTTTGAACCAAATTATGGAAGACGGTCCTTGGGAAGAATGGTCTTACTGTTTTTAATTTCCACATGGAGTGGAACATCTTTTTGGTTGTGTTTTTCGCGTGATTTTCTAGTGTTAGGTGCCGATCAATGGTAACTCCAAGAATTTTTAGGGTGTCCGAGATTGGTAGGTTCAGTTTTGGTGTATTGATGTTGGTAAATTTGTTCGAGTTGTGTTGAGAGGTGAGTATTAGACATTGGGTTTTTTCCTGCATTAAGTTTCAGCTGGAATGCATCTGCCCATGAATGCATGATATGTAGACTTTGGTTGATGTCGTTTGAAATTTCCTTTAAGTCTTGTTTAAATGGGATGTAGATCGTTACGTCATCAGCATATATGTATGGGTTGAGGTTTTTGTTTAATAGTAGTTTGGCCAAGGGTATCATCATTAGGTTGAATAAGGTTGGTGAAAGGGGGGATCCCTGTGGAACTCCGCATTCAGGTGTCCATGTGGCTGATGTAATTGAATTTGATGTCACTTGATATGAGCGTGTGGTTAGGAACCCCTTGAACCAATTGAGAACATTACCTCCGATTCCGAAGTATTCGAGGATGTGTAGTAGAATTCCATGATCAACCATGTCAAAGGCGCTAGACATGTCGAATTGTAGAAGTAGTATGTTCTTGCCGGTTGCAATCATTTGTTTGAAATTAGTCATGAGCGTAACTAGTACTGTTTCAGTACTGTGGTTAGAATGAAATCCTGACTGGGAGTCGTGTAGTACTGAGAACTTGTTTAGATAATTAGTGAGTTGTTTGGTCACCATCCCTTCTGTTATTTTGGTTATTAAGGGAATGGATGCTACTGGTCTATAATTGGTTAGTTCACTAGCATTTTTCTTTGCATCTTTGGGTATGGGTGTGAGTAGGATGTTTCCTTTCTCCTTCGGGAAGAGTCCATTTTGTAACAAAGTTCACGTGTTTCGTTAGGTCTGTTATAAATTGTTGAGGGACCGATGTCATAAGGTTGTTTGGGCATATGTCTAGTTTGCAGTGAGATTTGGTGAATCGTTTAAGCGTTTGGAAGATGAGATCTTCCGATAGTATCTCGAATTCGGTCCAAGTTCTATCTGCTGGGTATACTCCAGGGTCTGTGTCAAGGCAGTCTGGGAGTACATCGTATTCAATGGGGCTGACAGGTATTTTAAGTCGCAGTTGTTCGATTTTCTCCTTGAAGTATTTTGTGAGGTTGTCGGCTCCTGGTGTGTCTTTACTGTTTGTGACTGGTGTGGTGTCTAGTAGTTTATTCACAAGTTGGAAGAGTTTGTGTGTGTCCTTGTAGTTTGGTCCAACTTCCGTTTTGTAATATAGTCTTTCGGTTTGTCTTATAGTATATTTATATTTTCTTCAAAGTTGTTTCCAAGCGTTAAGTGTGGGTTCGTCTTTCTTTTTATTCCACGCGCGTTCTAATCTTCTAACTTGTGTTTTGAGTTTTTTTTCAGTTCTTCGTTGAACCATGGTATTGAGTTCTTTCTGTGTGAGGTTCTGGTTTGAATTGGGGCAATATTGTCTAATATTGATTTGCATCTATTGTCCCATTCTAAGAGGAATTGGATTGTGTCTGCTTTTATTGTCCATCCGTTGTGGTAGATCTGTTGCTAGAATGTTACCGGGTCTATTTTTCCTCTCGTGGTGTAGGTTTTCCGTGTTTTGTTTATTAAGTTAGTCTTTCGTTCGCCATTGGAGGGAGATGTATGCATTGTAGTGGTCTGACCACGGTTTAGGTGTCCATTTTGTATCTGTTAGTATAAGGTTTGAGTCGTGATCGAATTTGTATGTGAATGATGTCTAACGTGTGTCCTGTTATGTGGGTTGGTTGCGTGTTTGGTCCGTGAAGATCCCATAGTTGCAGGAACTCTTTGCATTCTTGGGTGCTTGTTGTGGTGAGATCTTCAAGGTGTAGGCTAATATCTCCTACTACGATGAGGTTTGAGGTACAGACACAAGTGTTCGAAATAAAGTCCATGAAGTGTGTTTGGGAATCTTGCCAGTTGCCTGGTGGTCTGTAAAGTATAACTGCGTTGAGGTGGTCCTGCAGATTTGGGTGATCGATTCTTACCGAGGCAATTTCGAGCTGTGGCAGAATGGATTCAGCTGTGGTTGTGATGGTGAATTCTGATTTATATATTATGGCTATTCCTCCTCCTCTTTTTCCGTTTCTTGTCCAGTGGGAAATTTTGTATCCTGGTGGACATAAGTCTAAGATTATTGGGTCTTTAAGGTCATGAATCCAGGTTTCAGTGATGAATAGGAGGTCAAGATTAACTGTAGTAATCCAATCTGTTATGATCTCTGCTTTATTTACTACTGATCTGGCGTTTACATATCCCATTTGGATTTGTCGGTAAAGTTCATTTTGGGACATGGTTGTGTTGATTTTTATTATTTGTCTGTTTTCTTGGTTTCTGGTTCTGGTGTGTCCTTTCTTTCCTTTCTGTTGGTTATTGCCGAATGTGTTTGTTTTTCCTTTTAGTTGGTTGTTGTTCTTTTGGACTAGTGAGTTGTAATTGGGTTGTCTGTGAGGTTTATATGCTGTTGGTAGATTGTTATTTATGTTTGGAGTGGTCCATGCGTAGTGGATTAGGGGGATGAAGTAGATTATCATGAGCAGTTTGTTGATATTCATGTTGGCTGTATTTGGTAGTGGTTGGTAGTTGGCGTTAGTGAATGAATTTTTGTGTGAGCCTCAAGCATTAAGCATATATAGGTACCTATAGGCATATATTAGCAGTTTGTGTGAACATCAAGCAGTATCAATATTAAGCATGTCTGAGCAGTTTTGCGTGAACATCAAGCAGTGTCAATATTAAGCATGTCTGAGCAGTTTTGCGTGAACATCAAGCAGTGTCAATATTAAGCATGTATAAGTATGTGCAAAGAACCCTAATTAATATGTGCATAACATACTATAAGAAAATAAATGATTTGCACAGGAAGAGCACTAACATTGCTGTATCATAAAGACACTGGGATCACAACCCTACAAGAATTGTACACAATTAAAAGGTTATGATCAGCTGGGATCTCCGTTCTGAGCGACAAGAAGTTTGATGATAATACCTACATCCTATGAACTCCAAAAAGAATGTTCTCTTTAGTATAATGCAAGTATTAAGGCTAGCACTAGCAGTCAATTTGAGAAACTGAGAACATACTGTACACATCCTGATTTAGGACTGTGTTTTATTACTATCTTGGGATGAGCAAAATTAACCCATTTGGAGAACCGTCCTGGAGAGGACAAACAGAAAAACTTAGCAGCAAGGTATTTAGAATGTAAAAAAAAAAAAAAAAAAAAAAAAAGCATAAAATCCGTTTTGAGGGGGAAATATACTGTATTAATCAGCAACGTTTTCCTCTTCTGCCCATCAGCGTGCTAGGACCCCAACAGCCATGGAATGGAAAAATTATGTCTTACCTGTTCATTTTCTTTCCTTTAGCCCTATCAGACAAATTCAGAACAAGTGAGTTGTGTCCATCAACCAGAGGATGGAGACAGAGAAAGAAAGTAGTTCTGTGTGATTCGTCCCATAAGGGCACTGTGCAGTGATAGAACTTTCAGTACTTCAAATGACAAAGCAATGGTCCTCAGGCTTACACCTCCAGTCAAATGCTGCCAGGCACTGTTGTACTCAACTGACATACAGTTTATCAACTAGGTCAGGAGCTACCTCAGAATTGAAAGAGGTAAGTTAGATGAATAGGAAGACATAGAGGCATATTTTCAAAGCACTTAGCCTTCCAAAGTTCCATAGGTTTCTATGGAACTTTAGAAGGCTAAGTGCTTTGAAAAGATGCCTGATAAGCTCTTTGTCCTGTGAAATTGTGAGAGATAGGAGAAAAAAACAAAATGGAAGTAGGTACAGTAATAATCAGAGGGAGGGTTTCTGGATTGGTTTGGTAAGATTACGAGAAAGAAAATTATCAGGTAAGACAGTTTTCCCTTCCATAGCATCCACATCAGATCAATCTAGAACAAGCAGAACGTAGCAAAGTAGTTTTCCAAAAAGGGTGGGAGTAGGAGTCCCATGCCATGCAAAGCCCAATACACAGGACACATAGGCCATAGCCTTTACCGAAAGTAAAACATGAATGGTAAGGTGAGAGAAAGATGGCAAAGCCTTTATAATCTTGCATAAGGGCAACAGATTTGCATTTTAGCCTTAAACATTATAAATGGAAGAAGTCAAACAAAATAAAACATGGAAAAGAAAATAAGATGATACCTTTTTTATTGAACATAACTTAATACATTTCTTGATTAGCTTTCGAAGGTTGCCCTTCTTCCTCAGATCGGAAATAAGCTTATTTCCGATCTGAGGAAGAAGGGCAACCTTCGAAAGCTAATCAAGAAATGTATTAAGTTATGTCCAATAAAAAAGGTATCATCTTATTTTCTTTTCCATGTTTTATTTTGTTTGATTTCTATTGATAACCTTTAAGAGTGGACTAACACGGCTACCACACCTACTTAAATGGAAGAAGAAATGGGACTCCCAATGTGTCCTCCCTGAAAAATGAAGGAACCATGGAAGGTGAAAGAAAGAAAATGACCTCAGTGGCCTCTGGACCACGACAGCTAAAGTTCTGAAGCAGCAGATCAACTGCAAAAAGGGCTCTAGATGGCATCTAAAAGAAGAGATTGGAATCAGAACTTATTAATCAATGGAAGCTGAAAAGTTGGGATGTTAACAGAGAACAGTGAAAGAAGCTCAGAACCTTATAACGAACTGCCCTTGGAACATCCCATGTCAACACAATTTGGAGGCCTTGAACATAGCACAAAGACAAGAGGGAGTGCATCCTCCTTTACCATGATAGCTCCTGGAGGAGGGTAACTCACTAGGAGATACAAATAAGTGGTATAACATACCCACAGAGTCAGGTTCTAATTTGGAAGCAAGAAAAGGGAAAAGTGGAATCCTCTAATGGTGTCTAACATGCTGCCTGTTCACAGACCATGACAACTGTGTCTATAGACACGCTGAAGAACCATGGTTATCTTGAAGCGTGTCATTTTGACAGCCACCAAACAGGAAATTGGACGGAAACAGAGTAGGAGAGAATTCCAAAGCTACGTAGGCAGTTTCAACTGAGAGAGTAACCTAGAATCCTGAGGAAATGGTAGTGACATGTTCATCTCTGTCTCTCTTTTTTTTTTTTTTTAATGTAGGCTCCATATTCCACAAGATACAAAGAGAAATGGGAAAGGAAAAGGGAATGAGGAAGGAAGGTGCAGAGGGCAGAATTCCATAACCAGCAAATTGAAGACTCCAGAGTCCTGAACTGGCCACTTTGGCATTCCTTTTCATCACCATCAAGTCCAGTAGAAAACCCTATCAGTCCACTATCAGCTGAAAAAGTCCACCTCCACATTCATGAACCCAGTGAAGTGAGCTGCTGACAAGCAGAGATGATTTTTCTTTTCCCAACTAATGAGGGAGGCGTTCTCCATTGCCCGTTGATCTAGGCTGTTGCGTCATTTTGTCAGAGAAAACTCAGACCGGGGTCCCACCAGAAAGGGAGCAAAGTCGCATAAGGCATTCTGCACTGCCTGAGTGCCAAACGATTTATCAGTTCAGGTGTCCTGAGTGAGATGAACTTGTAATGAGCTCCCCAACATGAATTGCTGGCGTCCGTTGTCACCTCTGCCCACTGTGTTATCGGAAAGGGAGCTCTGACAGTCAAATTCCTGGGCGACAATCACCACTTCATACTCCATCTGGCAACCAGCAACCAAGGAAGATGAAGGCCGTACTTGTAACACCAGTGACCAGCAGCTATGACATTCCTGTAACTGCTTCATTGAGCCCTTGCCCAAGGCACCACTACCATTGCCGCTTTCACTGACCCCAGAATCTGGACATAATCCCAGACCCTGGGCCTATCTTGACTGAAGAGAAGACAAATCTGTTGAACCAGCTTCAACCTCCTGCCTTCCTGAGAAAGAGCCTCTCCTGTGCTGTGACAAATAGAATGCCCAGTTACTTCAGGGTCTGCAATGGAGTTAATATGCTCTTTTCAAAATTGACCACCCAACCCAACAACTGCAGAAGACGGACAACTTTGTTTGTTGCCGCATGCTGTCCAAATAGGACATTGCACAAATAACCATTCATTGAGATATGGGTGAACTCGGATTCCCTGGCACTGAAGAAAGGCTGCGACCACCACCATAACCTTGGTAAACATTCTTGGAGCCATGACAAGATTGAAGGGCAAAGGCCTGAACTGGAAGTGACGGCACAGCACTACAAAATGTAGAAACCTCTGATGCAGCAGCCATATGAGTATATGCAAGTACGGCTCCTTGAGCTTGAGGGCAGTGAGAAATTCTCCCACTTGAACAGAGGATATGACTGCTCTTAGTGTCTCCATGTGAAAGCAGGACACTCAGGAGTAGCTGTTTAGAACTTTGAGATCTAAGACCGGACAAAAGGTGCCTTCCTTCTTTGGGACAAAGAAGTAGCTGGAGTATCTGCCTTGTTCCTGTTCGGCCTGGGGAACTGGAACTATGCCCCGGAGCGCCAGCAAGGAGTCTGCAGTGGCCTGAACCTCAACTGTCTTGGTTCCCCTTTCAACAACGAAACTGCAAGAGGAGGAGTGATTGGGCAGGAGAACTACAACTTGTAACCTTCTGTATGAATATCCAGAACTCACTGGTCTGACGTGATTTGGGCCCACTTTTCCCAAAACTCCTGAAGATGTCCTCCCAACAGAAGAAGAGAAGAGTGGACCAGCCTTGCATCAATGTGAAGCTCTGGAGGCATTGGGTGCTCTAGGTAACTGAGAAGATGGTTTCATGTCTGCATGAAAGGAAGACTGGCACGCCTGAAAGTGGGGCTCCTGAGCATATTGCTGATGACCAGGACTGTACCATCTGCTGTCTTGAAATCAATATTGAGAGCTCCCTGAAGACAGACAACCAGAGGCTTTTGGCTTATCCTCCGGCAACTGCTGTGGTTCAGTTTCTTCCAGTTCTTTCTCCAAGTTACTGAGATCTTCTCCAAATAGTCACTTGCCCCAAAAGGGCAGTTTAACTAGATGTGACTTTGATGCTGCATCCACAGCCCATTGCTGCAACCAGAGTTGCCAACATGCCACAACATTCAAAGACATATTGCAGGTCGTAACCCTTAACATGTCATAAATAGCATCTGTCAAGTAGGTGTACCCCACTTCCAGCTGGGTATTATGGCGCCCATCTTATGTTGGCAGCTGCTGATGCCACATCAGGCATGCTCTTCTCACAAAGAAGCTGCACACTATTGTTTGAATGCCCAAAGAGGCCACTTCAAAGGTTTGTTTCAGCAAGCCTTCTAGCTTTCTATCCTGTAGGTCTTTCAGGGAAATGCCCCCTTCCACCAGCAAGGTGGTGGTGGTCTAAGTCACTGCCGTAACCAGGGGGTCCACCGTGGGAAGCTGCAATTTATCTTTCTCCTCCAGAACCAAGGGGTAGAAGTGAGCCATGGCTCTTTCCACTCTCAGCCCTGTGTCCAATGAGACCCATTCTGCTGTAATCAGGTTCTAATGTCTGGATGCATCGGGAAGGCCTTAGAAGGACTTCTAAGCCCCCTCATGATCACTGAAGATAGAGCTCTTGATGCCAAAGCAGAAGGCTTCTCAATGGAAAGTACTGCAAGTGCCTCAGAAATAAGGGTACTGAGCTCCTCTTTATGAAACAATCTCAGTACTTTCTGATCATACCCCTCCTCAGGAGGGAGCTCTCGGAGCTCTCCTTCTTCTAACGGCTCCTTCAACGATGGCTTCTCTGAACAGACCAAGGCTACATCGGATAAGGCGGGAAATGCAGAGATAGCCTCATCTGCCCACTACTGGAGGTCTAAACGAGATCTCTTAGAAGCCGGAGGGGCAGTGGGGTGAGAAACTGAAGCACATTGCAGCAATTCTGACTGCTCCTGCTTCAGTAAATAGGCCTGGTATAACAGGAATATAAATACCAGAGAAAACAAAGATTCCGATGCAGCTGAATCCTCTGTCAGGTCCCAACGCTGTAAAATGGTGGCTGTGCTCTGTGCGCGACCCAGCTGACCAACTGGACCAGAAGCTGAAAAGTGTGTCCGTCTACCTGCTGGAGATAGAAAATACTGAGGAGCTGAACTGAATGCCAAGAGAGATACGTCTCAGCTCAGTTTTGGAAGTATTTGGTTACAATTATTGCTACTAAAGGAAGTGCAACCAATTATTAAGTTTAGGGGGCAGTTAATTTTCACAGGAGTAACATGGGTGTTAGGATAACTTTGTTCCTTAAATAAAGTAATAGGGGCGGGGCACTAGCAAGCCTGATCGGAATGGCAGTTTGAGAGAGAAGCTCCTCTTAGAACCAGCCCATTTTACTTTATTTAAGGAACAAAGTTATGTCTGAACTTCAATATTCTCCATCAACATTTATCTGATACATTGAAAGCATGCTACAAAATAGCTGGTACGATTAAGGCGGGCTTCGCAGCAAGTAACAGTGCTAAACATCTAAAGCACAATCCTCCTTCCCCGACAAAGTCAGATGCAGAAGGCCTGGAACAAGATAACATGGCGGAGGTCGCTGAACAACTGCATACATATCTCAGCGGTGCTCTCCAAAAGCCAGAACGACATTAAAGATATAACTAACGACTGAATGGATGTCAGCCATCTATACTCGCCTGGGAATGCTGTAGCGCAAGAGTGCACAGATTGAGGAAGTTGCCTCCACCCAAAAAGCAGACCAGAAGGCCCTTTGCAAGCTAGATTTGCAACTTGATGACTTTGGTAATTGCTGCCGCTGAAATAATTTATGCATCATGGGGCTTTCGGAAGCCTCTGAAGGTGGTATCCATCGGTGAACAATCTTTTCTTTCAGCAGCCCCTAAAAACTGAACAAGCGAATCGGGTGCCCGCTCAAGCTCCTCAGGGACACAGCAAGCCACACACCACTGTATTGAAATTGCTCCAGTACCCGCAAGTTGCCTCGTTTATGGACAAAATGAGATCCATTAAGAAAATTCAATGGCAGGGGCAGAATATATTTATCACTGTTGACATTACCAAAACTACTGTGGACAAAAGGTGCAGATTTTTAGCACTTTAGCAGCATCTTCAAGCTATCAAGTCCCGTTATGGCTTGCTTGCTCTGGCCCAAATGAAAATTACTCATCACAATCGTACCAAGACATACGTGGATCCTTTTGAATTGGAGCGATATATTGAAGAACAGGAAGCTTTATTGCATATGTCTTGATTACGCTTGTCCTTCAGTTCCATATGATTCCGTGTCAGTAATGGTCATTTTAAAAGATGAAAAACACTCAAAAACAAAAATGGGAAAATATCAGCAAAAAAGAAAGGAACAAATCCACAAATAAGCTGAAAAAAAATTCAACTAACAGCTAGCGCTCTCTATCTATCTATTCTATATATAATGGTCAGCATAAACACCAATCTGCTCTTTACTGGGAAACAGCAAAGGCTGTGTACGGGGGAGATTATTTCTTATAGAGCCCGAGCTAGGAAAATTAGAGATAAAGAAATACTTAGATTAGAAAAATTGACACGGTGCCATAGAGTTAAATATGGGGGGACCCTCACTGAAACACAGACAACAGCTTTGCTAACATCCCAGAGGTAGCTGAATTTGGATTTACATCAACGGGCAGTCAAATCACAGCTCTATTACAAGTATCAACTAGTCTGATATGGAAATAAAGCTGGAAAATTGCGTGCACATTTGGTTAAGGGAAGGAGGGGGCCATTTCGGATTCTTCAATTGCAGGACCCGGGAGGTAGGATGCTCCTTTCAGATGCAGATATAGTGGATCGTTTCCGAGAGTTCTACGAGTCTCTTTATGCGTCACCTGAGGAGGGAGTCTTGGGTAGCGAGTTATACTTAAATAATTTAGATCTTCCTAAGCTTTCCTTTTTAAATGCACCTTTTACGGAGGGAGATCTAATGTTGAATTTGCAGCAAAGTGCATTGGCCCCAGGCCCCGATGGCTATCGTATGGAATTCTATAAGCAGTTCTACGATAGGGTGACGTTCCCTCTCCTTGATTTGTTTAATTCGATGGTCACCGAAGGGGCCATCCCGGATTCTTTAAATATGGCTTGGATAATTGTGTTACCAAAATTACATAAAAATCCAGAGGGCCCAAGTTCCTATAGACCTATATCTCTTTTAAATGCTGATGTCAAATTATATGCAAAAATGTTAGCTAATAGACTGGCACATGTACTCCCAGACTTGACTGATGTAGTTCAGGTGGTGGTTGTGAAGGGACAAGTGGCGGCTAAGAATGTTTGTTCCATCCTGGCCTTCATGGAGGTAGTGGCTGAGAGGTGGCTACCTTCTCTTCTTGTCAGTTTTGACGCAGAGAAGGCGTTCAATCGGGTGCTTTGGCCTTTCCTGTTTGCGGAAGTATGGAATGGAGGGTTTCTCTGTAGATGTAGTTTGGGTCCTCTATTCTGACCCACAGGCATGTATGTGGGTCAATGGAGTGTGTTCCAGGCAATTTTGCATCCATACAGGCACCTGGCAGGGTTGCCCGCTGTCCCCCCTTTTGTTTGGTTGTCTTTAGATCCCTTTATTCGTGAGGTAACCCAACATCCGGAATCACTGGTGTTCCAACAGGTAACTCCAAGTTCATTCTTTCGGCCTTCGCAGATGATCTGTTGGTCGATCTTACGGAGCCTTTACGATCCTTGCCTGCGTTGTTAGAGCTGTTTCAGGAATTTGGCAACTTTGCTGGATTCAAACTCAACTATTTCAGTCCCTAGCATTAGCATCTACAGAGGAGATGCAAAAACAGCGGGGGTACAACTTCCCACTTTGATGGGCACAAAACTCTTTCCCTTATTTGGGTATACAACTTTCGATGCAGTTGTCTAAATTATACCATTTAAATGTCTCCCGTTTGTTGGAGGCAACAGCTGGGCGGTTGAAGGCATGGTTATCTTTGCCACTCATGCTGCATGGTAGAATTCAGCTGTTCCACATGCTAGATTATCCAAAATGGCTTTATATGATGCAACTCCTGCCTCCGAGTATTCTCAAGAAAGATATGAAACAGCTTTACAAACTGTTGGGGTGCTTGTGCTGGGGAGGTATGAAATCCAAACTTTCACTGCCACTTATGCTGGGTTCTTGGAAGGAGGGAGGTCTGAGGCTGCTTGATCTACGGCGCTATAATCAAGTCTGTGTGCTTCGCCATTTGGGTGACTGGTTTCTGGACAGACAGGTTTATACCCCATGACAGTTAAAACTTGACTACTTTGCTCCATGTCATTTTTATTTTTTGTTACAGGTCCCACAGTCTTTAGTTCCTCTGCCTTTTCAGAATAGTTGTTGTTGAGTCCGCTGTGGGTGCTCTGGAAAGATATGACTAGGTTTCATACATCTGACCAGCTGCCAATTCGCGGTAATTTGATGTTCATGCCTAGCAATGAGAATAGAACATTTCGGACTAGGGAATGTATGGCCATGCCTCACGCGATTGGAGCATGTTTTGTCTGATAGGGGTTCTCTGCTGAGTTTGGGAGCATTGGGTATTGGTATAGAGATCAATAATGCTTACGCATATAACCAAAAGCGAATGCTACATACCTGTAGAAGGTATTCTCCGAGGACAGCAGGCTGATTGTTCTCACTGATGGGTGACGTCCACGGCAGCCCCTCCAATCGGAATCTTCACTAGCAAAGTCCTTTGCTAGCCCTCGCGCGCATGCGCGGCCGTCTTCCCGCCCGAAACCGGCTCGAGCCGGCCAGTCTCATATGTAGCAAGACAAAGACAAGGGAAGACACAACTCCAAAGGGGAGGCGGGCGGGTTTGTGAGAACAATCAGCCTGCTGTCCTCAGAGAATACCTTCTACAGGTATGTAGCATTCGCTTTCTCCGAGGACAAGCAGGCTGCTTGTTCTCACTGATGGGGTATCCCTAGCCCCCAGGCTCACTCAAAACAACAACCATGGTCAATTGGGCCTCGCAATGGCGAGGACATAACTGAGATTGACCTAAAAAATTTACCAACTAACTGAGAGTGCAGCCTGGAACAGAACAAACAGGGCCCTCGGGGGTGGAGTTGGATCCTAAAGCCCAAACAGGTTCTGAAGAACTGACTGCCCGAACCGACTGTCGCGTCGGGTATCCTGCTGCAGGCAGTAATGAGATGTGAATGTGTGGACAGATGACCACGTCGCAGCTTTGCAAATTTCTTCAATGGAGGCTGACTTCAAGTGGGCTACCGACGCAGCCATGGCTCTAACATTATGAGCCGTGACATGACCCTCAAGAGCCAGCTCCGCCTGGGCGTAAGTGAAGGAAATGCAATCTGCTAGCCAATTGGATATGGTGCGTTTCCCCACAGCCACTCCCCTCCTATTGGGATCAAAAGAAACAAACAATTGGGCGGACTGTCTGTTGGGCTGTGTCCGCTCCAGATAGAAGGCCAATGCTCTCTTGCAGTCCAATGTGTGCAGCTGACGTTCAGCAGGGCAGGAATGAGGACGGGGAAAGAATGTTGGCAAGACAATTGACTGGTTCAGATGGAACTCCGACACGACCTTTGGCAAGAACTTAGGGTGAGTGCGGAGGACTACTCTGTTATGATGAAATTTGGTGTAAGGGGCCTGGGCTACCAGGGCCTGAAGCTCACTGACTCTACGAGCTGAAGTAACTGCCACCAAGAAAATGACCTTCCAGGTCAAGTACTTCAGATGGCAGGAGTTCAGTGGCTCAAAAGGAGGTTTCATCAGCTGGGTGAGAACGACATTGAGATCCCATGACACTGTAGGAGGCTTGACAGGGGGCTTTGACAAAAGCAAACCTCTCATGAAGCGAACAACTAAAGGCTGTCCCGAGATCGGCTTACCTTCCACATGGTAATGGTATGCACTGATTGCACTAAGGTGAACCCTTACAGAGTTGGTCTTGAGGCCAGACTCAGACAAGTGCAGAAGGTATTCAAGCAGGGTCTAGGACAAGAGCGAGGATCTAGGGCCTTGCTGTCACACCAGACGGCAAACCTCCTCCATAGAAAGAAGTAACTCCTCTTGGTGGAATCTTTCCTGGAAGCAAGCAAGATGCGGGAGACACCCTCTGACAGACCCAAAGAGGCAAAGTCTACGCTCTCAACATCCAGGCCGTGAGAGCCAGGGACCGGAGGCTGGGATGCAGAAGCGCCCCTTCGTCCTGCGTGATGAGGGTCGGAAAACACTCCAATCTCCACGGTTCTTCGGAGGATAACTCCAGAAGAAGAGGGAACCAGATCTGACGCGGCCAAAAGGGAGCAATCAGAATCATGGTGCCTCGGTCTTGCTTGAGTTTCAACAAAGTCTTCCCCACCAGAGGAATGGGAGGATAAGCATACAGCAGGCCCTCCCCCCAATGCAGGAGGAAGGCATCCGATGCCAGTCTGCCGTGGGCCTGAAGCCTGGAACAGAACTGAGGGACTTTGTGGTTTGCTCGAGATGCGAAGAGATCCACCAAGGGGGTGCCCCACGCTTGGAAGATCTGGCGCACCACTCGGGAATTGAGCGACCACTCATGAGGTTGCATAATCCTGCTCAACCTGTCGGCCAGACTGTTGTTTACGCCTGCCAGATATGTGGCTTGGAGCACCATGCCGTGACGGCGAGCCCAGAGCCACATGCTGACGGCTTCCTGACACAGGGGGCGAGATTCGGTGCCCCCCTGCTTGTTGACGTAGTACATGGCAACCTGGTTGTCTGTCTGAATTTGGATAATTTGGTGGGACAGCCGATCTCTGAAAGCCTTCAGAGCGTTCCAGATCACTCGCAACTCCAGGAGATTGATCTGTAGATCGCGTTCCTGGAGGGACCAGCTTCCTTGGGTGTGAAGCCCATCGACATGAGCTCCCCATCCCAGGAGAGACGCATCCGTGGTCAGCACTTTTTGTGGCTGAGGAATTTGGAAAGGACGTCCCAGAGTCAAATTGGAGCAAATCGTCCATCAATACAGGGATTCGAGAAAACTCGTGGACAGGTGGATCACGTCTTCTAGATCCCCAGCAGCCTGAAACCACTGGGAAGCTAGGGTCCATTGAGCAGGTCTCATGTGAAGGCGGGCCATGGGAGTCACATGAACTGTGGAGGCCATGTGGCCCAGCAATCTCAACATCTGCCGAGCTGTGATCTGCTGGGACGCTCGCACCCGCGAGACGAGGGACAACAAGTTGTTGGCCCTCGCCTCTGGGAGATAGGTGCGAGCCGTCCGAGAATCCAGCAGAGCTCCTATGAATTCGAGTCTCTGCGCCGGGAGAAGATGGGACTTTGGGTAATTTATCACAAACCCCAGTAGCTCCAGGAGGCGAATAGTCATCTGCATGGACTGCAGGGCTCCTGCCTCGGACGTGTTCTTCACCAGCCAATCGTCGAGATATGGGAACACGTGCACCCCCAGCCTGCGAAGTGCTGCTGCTGCTACTACAGCCAAGCACTTTGTGAACACCCTGGGCGCAGAGGCGAGCCCAAAGGGTAGCACACAGTACTGGAAGTGACGTGTGCCCAGCTGAAATCGCAGATACTGTCTGTGAGCTGGCAGTATCGGGATGTGTGTGTAGGCATCCTTCAAGTCCAGAGAGCATAGCCAATCGTTTTCCTGAATCATGGGAAGTAGGGTGCCCAGGGAAAGCATCCTGAACTTTTCTTTGACCAGATATTTGTTCAGGGCCCTTAGGTCTAGGATGGGACGCATCCCCCCTGTTTTCTTTTCCACAAGGAAGTACCTGGAATAGAATCCCAACCCTTCTTGCCCGGATGGCACGGGCTCGACCGCATTGGCGCTGAGAAGGGCGGAGAGTTCCTCTGCAAGTACCTGCTTGTGCTGGAAGCTGTAAGACTGAGCTCCCGGTGGACAATTTGGAGGTTTTGAGGCCAAATTGAGGGTGTATCCTTGCCGGACTATTTGGAGAACCCACTGATCGGAGGTTATGAGAGGCCACCTTTGGTGAAAAGCTTTCAACCTCCCTCCGACTGGCAGGTCGCCCGGCACTGACACTTGGATGGCGGCTATGCTCTGCTGGAGCCAGTCAAAAGCTCGCCCCTTGCTTTTGCTGGGGAGCCGAGGGGCCTTGCTGAGTCGCACGCTGCTGACGAGAGCGAGCGCGCTGGGGCTTAGCCTGGGCCGCAGGCTGTCGAGAAGGAGGATTGTACCTACGCTTGCCAGAAGAGTAGGGAACAGTCTTCCTTCCCCCGAAAAATCGTCTACCTGTAGAGGTAGAAGATGAAGGCTGCCGGCGGGAGAACTTGTCGAATGCGGTGTCCCGCTGGTGGAGCTGCTCTACCACCTGTTCGACTTTCTCTCCAAAAATATTATCCGCACGGCAAGGCGAGTCTGCAATCCGCTGCTGGATTCTATTCTCCAGGTCGGAGGCACGCAGCCATGAGAGCCTGCGCATCACCACACCTTGAGCAGCGGCCCTGGACGCAACATCAAAGGTGTCATACACCCCTCTGGCCAGGAATTTTCTGCACGCCTTCAGCTGCCTGACCACCTCCTGAAAAGGCTTGGCTTGCTCAGGGGGGAGAGCATCAACCAAGCCCGCCAACTGCCGCACATTGTTCCGCATGTGTATGCTCGTGTAGAGCTGGTAAGACTGAATTTTGGCCACGAGCATAGAAGAATGGTAGGCCTTCCTCCCAAAGGAGTCTAAGGTTCTAGAGTCCTTGCCCGGGGGCGCCGAAGCATGCTCCCTAGAACTCTTAGCCTTCTTTAAGGCCAGATCCACAACTCCAGAATCATGAGGCAACTGGGTGCGCATCAGATCTGGGTCCCCATGGATCCGGTACTGGGACTCGATCTTCTTGGGGATGTGGGGATTAGTTAAAGGCTTGGTCCAGTTCGCCAGCAATGTCTTTTTGAGGACATGGTGCAGGGGAACAGTGGACGCTTCCTTAGGTGGAGAAGGATAGTCCAGGAGCTCAAACATTTCAGCCCTGGGCTCGTCCTCCACAACCACCGGGAAGGGGATGGCCGTAGACATCTCCCGGACAAAGGAAGCGAAAGACAGACTCTCAGGAGGGGAAAGCTGTCTTTCAGGAGAGGGAGTGGGATCGGAAGGAAGACCCTCAGACTCCTCGTCAGAGAAATATCTGGGGTCTTCTTCCTCTTCCCACGAGGCCTCACCCTCGGTGTCAGACACAAGTTCACGGACCTGCGTCTGCAACCGCGCCCGACTCGACTCTGTGGAGCCACGTCCACGATGGGGGCGTCGAGAGGTAGACTCCCTCGCCCGCATCGGCGAAGCTCCCTCCGCCGACGTAGTCGGGGAGCCTTCCTGGGAGGCGACGGCAGCCGGCACCGCACGCGGCACCGACGCCGGAGACCTCACCTCGGGCGATGGACCTGCCGGCGCTACGCTCGACGGTACCGGTGGCGCAAGCACCACCGGTACCGGAGGGGTAGGGCGCAACAGCTCTCCCAGAATCTCTGGGAGAACGGCCCGGAGGCTCTCGTTCAGAGCGGCTGCAGAGAAAGGCATGGAAGTCGATGCAGGCGTCGACGTCAGAACCTGTTCCGGGCGTGGAGGCTGTTCCTGGCTGTCCAGAGTGGAGCGCATCGACACCTCCTGAACAGAGGGTGAGCGGTCCTCTCGGTGCCGATGCCTGCTGGGTGCCGACTCCCTCGGCGACCCAGAGCTCTCAGTACCGACACGGGAAGGGGACCGGTGACGATGCTTCTTCGACTTCTTGGAACGAAGCATGTCACCGGAGCTTCCCGGTACCGACGAGGAGGACGTAGAATCCAGCCGTCGCTTCCTCGGGGCCGAGGCCGAAGGAGGTCGGTCTCGGGGGGGCTGTACCGCAGGAGCCCTCAGGGTAGGGGGAGACCCAGCCGAAGGCTCACCGCCACCAGCAGGGGAATGGACAGCCCTCACCTGCACTCCAGACGATGCACCACCGTCCGATGACATCAGCAGACGAGGTCCCGGTACCACCGACGTCGATGCAGCTATCCGATGTCTCGGCGCCGATGCAGAGGTCCGATGCCTCGATGCACTCGATGCACTGGCGGCCGAGGATGAAGCTCTGGACGCTGAAAACGCCGATGCACACGATACCCCCGGTGCCGATGCCGACGAAGAGCCCGAGAACAAAACGTTCCACTGGGCCAATCTCGCTACCTGAGTCCGCCTTTGCAAAAGGGAACACAGACTACAGGCCTGAGGGCGGTGCTCGGCCCCCAGACACTGAAGACACGACGCGTGCCTGTCAGTGAGCGAGATTACCCGGGCGCACTGGGTGCACTTCTTGAAGCCGCTGGAAGGCTTCGATGTCATGGGCGGAAAAATCACGCCGGCGAAATCAAAATCCGAAATGACGAAAGTGAGCACCAAAACTTTGAGGGAGAAAAATCTCGACCGAGGCCGAAAAGAGGCCTACCCCGACTACGAAAGAAAACTTACCGGGGCAAAGTCTGAAAATACGGGAAGGGGCAAAACGAAACCCGAGGGGGCTTCCGGAGCACTTCCTGAACAAATTTTTAAAGATTTTCCGAAGAAAAAAACACGTCGAAGAGAAAAAGGACGCGCGAGGTCGACTTTCCGGGGCTCGACACGGCGAAAACACAACTGTACCGAGTGCGGACGAAAGAAGACTGGCCGGCTCGAGCCGGTTTCGGGCGGGAAGACGGCCGCGCGGGCGCGCGAGGGCTAGCAAAGGACTTTGCTAGTGAAGATTCCGATTGGAGGGGCTACCGTGGACGTCACCCATCAGTGAGAACAAGCAGCCTGCTTGTCCTCGGAGAATATCTCATTACGTTGGCTCTCTGTGTGCTGAAGCTTTGGGATCTCGGCATAGTCATTGTTTGTGACAATTCACGTTGGTGAAGGGCGAGGGGCTGTCGGTCTCAGGTCTTTATAAAGCACTTGCTTCCCCCCCCCCCCCCGAAGGGCAAGGAGCTTATTAGACTATGTTGGGCACGAGATATGGATAGGCCCAACCTTTCTTTGGATTTCAACACACTGACCTCCAGGATTCTCACTTTAGCTGTCAGTGCAGATCTGAGAGAATGCCAGTTTCGAATATTGCACAGGGCATATCTTACCAAAGTTCAAATTTTAAAAATGGGGAGTGCCGACACGCCTTTGTATACAAAATGTCGGCGCAGTTAGGGCTCTTTCTTTCACTCTCTCTGGGATTGTTTTTCAGCACACGTGTTTTGGTCTGCTGTTTTTCAATACTTGGAAACTTTATTAGGCTCGCGCATTCCACTCACCCCCTTGGATAAATATGAACTCTTTGCATTGCAGGGTAGAGATGCTCAGCAATTGATTCATAAAGTCTGTATATTAAACAAGCGTATCATCTTGAGCCTCTGGAAAAGCGATTCACCTCCAGATTATTGGCATTGGTGTAATAAATTTCATGGTCTTATGTTATTCAAGCGCCGGGGAGCAAGTTTGTCTCCCAGATGTTGGAAGCATTTCCTCTCCATTTGGTGGCCTTACATACATTCTTCGCACACATGGGGATGCAGCTTATTGGTTAACTCCCTGTGAGAGTTTGGGGGCCTACGATGTACTATACAGCACAATCTCCTGGTAAATAGATATTCTGTTCTCCTACACACAGTGTTTATCATTTTACAGAGATTGGGTATGGGTGGGATGGGTTGGCTCGGGGTGGTGGGAGGACATGGTATATTATGTCAGCAGTGGTAGTGATGATTAGATGGGAATCTTAGTTGCTCCCAGCTTGATGACTGCGTAAGTCAGTTGAACTGCATGTTTTGAATCGACTGATACTCTGTATCTCTTTATCGTTTGTACAGTTTACTACAGGGGTTAGAGGATAGTTACCACAAGTAATTAGTGAGATGGGGTAGGATACTTGTAAATATTTCATGACGGATTATTTTTCCCCTTTTAATTTCTGCTTTATGTTCCTCACGTATATCTTTGTAAATACATCTGATTGGATGTACTCTTTTATATTTTTGTTTTTGTTGTTGTTACATTTGTACCCTGCGCTTTCCCACTCATGGCAGGCTCAATGTGGCTTACATGGGGCAATGGAGGGTTAAGTAACTTGCCCAGAGTCACAAGGACCTACCTGTGCCTGAAGTGGGAATCGAACTCAGTTCCTCAGGACCAAAGTCCACCACCCTAACCACTAGGCTACTCCTCAATAAAAACTGTTAAAGTAGAATAAAATGGTGTAAGAAACCTTTAGTTTTGGGTGCATGGACAGACTCAGGAAGGACTGAGCACAAGATGTGGGTCAGGATTATGATAGGCCTCAACTTTTAGAGGTATTTGTTAATATACAGTGGGGGAAATAAGTATTTGATCCCTTGCTGATTTTGTAAGTTTGCCCACTGACAAAGACATGAGCAGCCCATAATTGAAGGGTAGGTTATTGGTAACAGTGAGAGATAGCACATCACAAATTAAATCCGGAAAATCACATTGTGGAAAGTGTATGAATTTATTTGCATTCTGCAGAGGGAAATAAGTATTTAATCCCTCTGGCAAACAAGACCTAATACTTGGTGGCAAAACCCTTGTTGGCAAGCACAGCGGTCAGACGTCTTCTGTAGTTGATGATGAGGTTTGCACACATGTCAGGAGGAATTTTGGTCCACTCCTCTTTGCAGATCATCTCTAAATCATTAAGAGTTCTGGGCTGTCGCTTGGCAACTCGCATCTTCAGCTCCCTCCATAAGTTTTCAATGGGATTAAGGTCTGGTGACTGGCTAGGCCACTCCATGACCCTAATGTGCTTCTTCCTGAGCCACTCCTTTGTTGCCTTGGCTGTATGTTTTGGGTCATTGTCGTGCTGGAAGACCCAGCCACGACCCATTTTTAAGGCCCTGGCGGAGGGAAGGAGGTTGTCACTCAGAATTGTACGGTACATGGCCCCATCCATTCTCCCATTGATGCGGTGAAGTAGTCCTGTGCCCTTAGCAGAGAAACACCCCCAAAACATAACATTTCCACCTCCATGCTTGACGGGACGGTGTTCTTTGGGTCATAGGCAGCATTTCTCTTCCTCCAAACACGGCGAGTTGAGTTCATGCCAAAGAGCTCAATTTTTGTCTCATCTGACCACAGCACCTTCTCCCAATCACTCTCGGCATCATCCAGGTGTTCACTGGCAAACTTCAGACGGGCCGTCACATGTGCCTTCCGGAGCAGGGGGACCTTGCGGGCACTGCAGGATTGCAATCCGTTATGTCGTAATGTGTTACCAATGGTTTTCGTGGTGACAGTGGTCCCAGCTGCCTTGAGATCATTGACAAGTTCCCCCCTTGTAGTTGTAGGCTGATTTCTAACCTTCCTCATGATCAAGGATACCCCACGAGGTGAGATTTTGCGTGGAGCCCCAGATCTTTGTCGATTGACAGTCATTTTGTACTTCTTCCATTTTCTTACTATGGCACCAACAGTTGTCTCCTTCTCGCCCAGCGTCTTACTGATGGTTTTGTAGCCCATTCCAGCCTTGTGCAGGTGTATGATCTTGTCCCTGACATCCTTAGACAGCTCCTTGCTCTTGGCCATTTTGTAGAGGTTAGAGTCTGACTGATTCACTGAGTCTGTGGACAGGTGTCTTTCATACAGGTGACCATTGCCGACAGCTGTCTGTCATGCAGGTAACGAGTTGATTTGGAGCATCTACCTGGTCTGTAGGGGCCAGATCTCTTACTGGTTGGTGGGGGATCAAATACTTATTTCCCTCTGCAGAATGCAAATAAATTCATATACTTTCCACAATGTGGTTTTCCGGATTTAATTTGTGATGTGCTATCTCTCACTGTTACCAATAACCTACCCTTCAATTATGGGCTGCTCATGTCTTTGTCAGTGGGCAAACTTACAAAATCAGCAAGGGATCAAATACTTATTTCCCCCACTGTATATGACATGATGAAAATGATTAAGCTGCAGGAAACCCAATATAGGATTCTGCATACAGCATATCCTACAAGTACAAAGGGGGACTCTCATTCATTCCTTTCTAGAATGTTCTAGGTTGAAAATATGGATGGAAGTATTACGTTGAATATCAACTATTGTGAACTGCTCTGTGGATTGGGATTATGGAGGATAGCTGCTATTTAGGGGGGGGGGGAATTTCAGATATAACCATGGCTTGCATTAGCTATATAGGGTTTTCCTTTTCTTTTTTTTTCTTCCTAATTGATTGCCTTTACACTGAATGTATCATGTTATATGGATATACTATAGCTGTATTTGGAAACTCATGATGTTCGGGAACTCATTTTGGTTGCCTATATGAATGCAAACTGTTGCATATGCAAAAATAAAAATAAATAGATTGATGTATATTTAAACATACAAATTTCTGGGACTGCTGTCATCCTTTGAGTATTTTGATTTTTCTAATTAAGTATAGAGAGATTCTGGTACCTCTGAGAACACTGTGCACTCCAGTAATGAGGAGGTGGGTTAAACAAGCAAAGACAAATAGTAAAACTCTTTTTCTTGCATCACAAACTCTATACATTTCCAGATTGCTGTAGCAAGGCTAAATCTTCTGGTAGAACTAGAGGACATGAATTGAGGTTGAAGGGGGGCAGACTTAGGAGTAATGTCAGGAAGTATTTTTTCACAGAGAGGGTGGTGGATATGTGGAATGCCCTCCCGCGGAAGGTGGTGGAGATGAAAACAGTAATGGAATTCAAATGTGCGTGGGATAAACACAAAGGAATTCTGTTTAGAAGGAATGGATTCACGGAATCTTAGCGGAGATTAGATGGCAATGCCGGTAATTGGGAAGAGAAACCGGTGCTGGGTAGACTTCTGCGGTCTACGCCCTGATTGTGACTGAATAGATAGGGATGGGCTGGAGTGTAAATTTTAAGAGGTTTCGACGTTAGCTTCAGAACTTAGTACAAGAACAGTGATGGGAAGACTTCTACGGTCTGTGCCCTGAGAATGGCAAGGACAAATCAAACTAGGGTATAAAGTATCACACACCATGTAAAATGAGTTTATCTTGTTGGGAAGACTGGATGGACCGTACAGGTCTTTAGCTGCCGTCATTTACTATGTTAAAACATGTTAACAATGGATCGAACAATGGTTGCCTGTTAGACCAGGCTACATGCTCACTGAGTTTGTAATACAGACTGCAACAAACAGCATGCCCTCACTTCTGATAGAGATTCAGTCTTAAGCTCATCTGTTGAAACTGAGGATGGGTTATGAAAGTTACATATTTACCTCCAACTGATGTAAGGCTACCTTCAATTAAAGTAACCTGAAATGGCCATCTGGGGAGAGGGCGAGGAATAAAGTACGTGCCCACTACTATTCAAGTTCACTTTTTCTGTTTTGTTCTTTTTTGATCTACTAGTTTCCTTCTACTCTTTTTAGCTTCCAACTCAATAAGAATCAGGGCTAGGATCCTTGTGTCGTAACTGTTCATTCACAATTATCTGGGGATTTTCCCCTATTTTAATATCCCTTCCTAGTGTATCTAGTCCAGTCACTGAAGTGAAGATCCTGGATCACAGCGATGCACCAAGGCTACTTCCAAAACCCTACAATCATGAGCCCTGTACCCTGCCACTAGATGTCACACCCTTGAGCAATTACCACAAAGCCCTCCTCTCAGGGGCTGTGAACACTGTCTCTGTAGCACCCCCAGCTGCCCAGACTTGGGGACCAAACCAAGGGACCTTCAGCATGGCAATGCTACTGTTCCCTGAAGTGGAGAAATGAGAGAACACAGAAAACTTTACCTCTGAAATGAGGGCCCACACCAGCCTCCGTGCCAGCATGACTGTGATGAATGCAGCCAGGTGGTAGTCAATTAAATGAAAATTCTGCAGAGAGAAGAAAGGGAGTTAGAGAACAGCTGAAGATTATTAGACTAGTCACATCATCCCTGCTCAGTACAAAAGCATTTGGGCACTTATTATTTGTGGCAATTCAAAGGCAAACTCTGACCCTCCAAAACTCATACAGCTTTAACTAGTTTATACGGCATGAGTATTGCGACTATTACCCTCCAGGAGCTTGCCAAAATGCATTATTTAGAATAGTTAGGCCAATCTTTCTCACTGCAGAGGGCACTGATATATGTTGGAGTGCTAACTCTGCAGAATGCCCTGAGAGAGGAAACAGAAAAAGGAGATAGCGGCAACACTGACAGGTGAGGGAAATTCAGTCATCTCTTGCTGATGTAAATCATGGTGCTGTAGATGCATCACAACACCAGGTCATGGTTAGCACCCTCCATCATATCCACCTGAACCACAAAAATGAGGATGTGTAATGAGAGCTGTTCATGGGATCCCCAAATACCGGTACTAAGGGGTTATGAACTACAGTGTCACATATCTTATCTATCAATCCCTAACATGAAAGCAAAGTACTCAAATGACAGCACCATACCGATAGACAGGAGAAGGTCTTTTCAATCTCTCGATACACTTCATGAGGGATGAGGCAAAGAAACACTTATAGTTTTGCTGAAAAGAAACATTATTCCCAACCCAGGTCAGAGAGGCACAGGAGGACTCACCAATGAGGTACAGGAGGCAGGGTGGTTATAGGGATACCACCACACAGTCTTGTAGATATTGATATATTGAATGAACAGGGCCACCAACAAGTAGATGAAGAAAAGGAACTCAAAGAGAAGGCTTCCGTCAAGTGGCAGGTCAGGAATGCGGCAGTGGCGCACAGGCTCCGGGGTGATCAGAGCAGTGATGGGAGGGGCCGAGAGGCCAAGAGTACTACCATTCCTGTAGCAGAGGCATAAATACAACACATCTTCACGTTTTTAATCACTGTGTGCATGCACAATATACATTATTAGAGAACTAGCACAAATGTTTTAAATATTGCTATAAATGATCACCAATCATTTCTGGCACTGAATGTTGTGATTTCTTTAAGCTTCCAGCTCTATTGGAACTAGCCTGTGTTGGACTACAGAGCCATTAACCTTTACCTGCATGTACCTGGGGATTATTTTCCTCTGTTTCATATTCTCCTTCCCACTCACCTAGCCCAGACAGCACAGTAGCAGTCCTCGGTGGGGGAACATTTAATGTGAGCCCTAAATCTTGCCAGTAGATGCTGCTGTTGTACAGTGAATAGGATACCTCAAGGGCTGTGAATGCACCCTGCTCAGTTGGCCAAGGGAGCTGCTAAAGCAAAGATACTTACCTGTAGCTGGTGTTCTCCGATGACAGCAGGCCGATTAGTCTTACATCTGGGTGGCATCATCTGATGGAGCCCGGTGCGGACGCTGACTTGTGAGTACAGTAGAAATTTCTAGCAGTGTCCCACAGCGTATGCGCTGGTGTCTTCCCACCCACTATGCATGCGCTGGTGCCTTTACACCTGATGCGCTTCCAGTCAGGAGAAATAAAAAGCCTATAACTAAATTCAACTCCTAGGGAAGGTGGGAGGGTATGTGAGAATAATCAGCCTGCTGTCCTCAAAGAACACCAGCTATAGGCAAGTAACTTTGCTTTCTCTAAGGACAAGCTATCCTTATTCTCACATCTGGGAATCCCTAACTACCAGGCTCACTGAAAACACGAAAGCTAACATCAAGACTACAATCAACCTTAAACTCTATATATACTAGCTGTGTAGGTGCAGCCTGGAACAAAAAAACACAGGACAGGTGGAGTTGGATTCTAGACACTGAACAAATTCTGCATAACTGTCTGTCTGAACCAACTGTTGCATCAGGTGCCTCGATCCAAACAGTAGTGGGAAGCGAATGTGTGGACTGAAGACCATGTTGCAGCCTTGCAAACCTCTTCTATGGAGGCTGATCTCAAGTGGGCTACCGATGCAGCCATGGTTCTTGACATTGTGAGCCATGATATGACCCTCAAGTCAGCCCAGCCTGGGCATAAGCAAAGGCGATGCAATCATTTGGTCTTCCGTCCTCCTTTTTTAACACGCAGAATATATTTGGCCTGGGCTTCAAGGATGGTGTTTTTGAACAGCATCTACGCCTGATATAAATTTTTGACCCTCGCAGTCGCTCCTCTAAGTTTTCTTTTCACCGTTCTGCTCATTTTATCATAGTCTCCTTTTTTAAAGTTAAACGCTAACATATTTGATTTCCTATGTATACTTACTTCAAAGCTAATATCAAATCCGATCATATTATGATCACTGTTATCAAGCGGCCCCAGCACCATTACCTCCTGCACCAGATAGGTAAGTGGCATGTAAGTCCATACCGTGAAGTAGAGCCCACTGCCACATGTCCACAGTTTCCCGACACAAGGGGTAGGATCCAGTACCCCCCCCCCCCCCCCCCCCCCCCACTTCACGACATAGTCTGTCTGAATGAGATTTGGTTCTGGAGTCTATCTCTGAAAGCATTTAGAGCGTTCCAAATGGCCTTGAGATTGATGTGGAACTGAACCTCCTAAGCAGACCACCAGCTCCAAGTGTGAAGCCCACCTACATAAGCTCCCCAAACCAGGTTGGATGCATCTGTTGTTAACAACTTCCAAGGTGGTGGAATTTGGAGTGGAAGTTAAATTGGACCGAATTGTCCACTAGAGAAGGGCGTGGGCCAGTTCTGGTGGAATGTGAATGGCATCCATTAGGTTACCTGTCGCTTGAGACCACTGGGAAACTAAGGTCCACTTGGCCATGGGAGTGATGTGCACAGTGGAGGCCATGGGGTCCATCAGTCTCAACATTTGCCAAGCTGAAACCTGCTCTGCTGACTGCAGCGGACCTGCGACTACCGCAAGACACTTGGTGAAAACTCTGGGTGCAGATGCCAGGCCAAAAGGCAGAACACGATACTGGTAGTGGCATTTCTCCACTCAAAATGTGAGAAACTTCCCGTGACTTAGAAGAAGTATTGAAATGTGGGTATAAGTCATCCTTCAAGTCCAGACAGCAGAGCCAGTCATTTTCCTGAATTAAAGGAAAAAGTGTCCCAGGGAAAGCATCCTGAACTTTTCTTTGACTAGGCATTTATTCAGGGCCCTAAGGTCTAGGATGGGCTGGTATCCCCCCTTTATTTTGGTCACAAGTAATTACCAGGAATAGAATCCCTTCTCTTCTTCCCCTGGTGGTATGGGTTCGACCGCTGGGGCCTGTAGAAGGGTGAAGATTTCTTTTGCTTGTGCTGAGAGCTGATGAAAGACGCTCTTAGTGGGCAATTTGGAGGTCTCTGACGCCAATTCAGAGCATACCCAAGATGGTCAGAGGCTACGAGGGGCTCATCTGTGTTGGTAAAAAAAAATGAGCCTCCCTCCGACCGGAAGATTGTCCGGGACGGATACGTTTTGTGCAGCTATGCTCTGCTGGAGCCAGACAAAAGTCTGTGCCCTGTTTTGACTGGGGAGCCAGCTGGGACTTCTAAGGATGGGGCTGGTGAGGTCTAGGATGCTGGGCCTAAGTGGAATGAGTGAGAGGCAGGAACCTACACCTTTGAGAGTAGTAGGAACACCGCCTAGACTCGGTCGAAAATCTTCTTGCTGAAGAAAATGCAGATGGGAGTATGCCAAGAGAGAGTGCGGATAGTATTCGTATGTTTCTTTATAAGATCAGCGATCTCCTCCACTTTCTCTCCAAACAAGTTGTCCCCTCAGCATGGCACCGCTGGATTCAGGTCAGAGAGACAAAGGCATGAGAGTCTGCACATCACTACACCCATTCCAGAGTTTGGACACAACACGAAATGTATCACAGGCGCACCTGGCCAGATAATGCCTACACTCCATTTGCTTGTTGGACAGCTGGTCAAGCTCTATGGCCTGCTCCAAAGGGAGAGAGTCTGTCAGAGTCAGTGTACTGTTCATCAGAGACTTCGAGTAAAGGCTCATGTTGAGCTGGTAGGACTGGATGCTCGCAACGAGCATCGAGGCCTAAAAAGACTTCCTCCCAAACAAAACCAGGGTTCTGGCCTCCTGCCCCAGGAGTGCCACGAGACCAAAAACGTTTGACCCGTTTAAGAGCAGATTCAACCACCATGGAGTTGTGCAACAACTGTGCCTTCTCGAATTCAAGAGCCTTCTGGATACAATACTGCATATCCACCTTCTTGGGTGAAACCTGCACTATGAGGGGAGATTCCCAATTCTTCAACAGTGCATCCTTAAGGATAGGGTGCAATGGTACAATGACCTCTTCCTTAGCAGGAGACATCTCTGCTCTGGGCTCCTCCGCCTTCTCCAACTTAAATGGGATGGCCACAGCCATCTCTCTCACAAAACTGTTGAGAGTGCCTCAGGTGGAGATTTTTGTCTCACTTGAGGAGGAGAGGGTCAGATGAAATTCCATATGACTCCTCCTCCGAGAAGTAATATGGATCCTCATCTGACTCCAATGAGCGGTTCCAATCTGACTCTTCATCATACTCAGGTGCAAGTGAATGAGTCTGTACTGACTTGGTCTGGTGTCCCTGCTCTGAGGAACTTTGAGGTGCAGCCCTACCCTCAGAGTCTGGGGAAGCTTCCTCCCCTGATGTAGAAGGTAGTACTGCCTGCCCTGACATCGACACCTTACGAGGTGCCAGCATCAAAGATCTGGGCACAGACATCGATGGAGTCTCAGAGAGGGCTTGGGGCTGATACGCTGGTGGTGCAAGCACCCTCGATGCCAAAGCAGGAGCCCCCTTAAGCAACTGCGCCAGATCCTCTTGGAGCAAGCTGCAGAACTGCTCATCAAAGGTTGGCATCGAAATCAGAGCACAGGCAGTCTGAGAAGATGTCGGTGCTGAACTGGAGATGGGGACCGGGCCACTTGATGACTTGCACACCATTACCTCTTCTAAGGAGGGGAAGCGCTCCTCCTGGCGCCGGCGCTTCTCAGGTATCTGAGGATACGATGTCCTGATGCTCCCAGCATCTTGTGTCAAGGAAAACTGATGCTTATGCTGCTTGGGCTTCCCCTGATGATGATAAGGACAACTCTGAATCCTTACACATCCTCGGTCCCGGGGCCTGTTACTAATGCCCGGTGTCAAGGAAGGTGCAGACCCACTCGATGCCAGTGCACTCCCAGTAAATGCTGAAGTCAGAGCAGCCACAGAGGTTGTTACCATTGGTGCCGAAGTCGATGGTCTGGCCATCGAGGAGCCAAAAAGATGCTCCATCTGAGCTAATTGTACCCACTGAGTTCTCACCTGCACTTTTAAACAGAGATCCCAATCAGAGGGGTCATGATCTGGCCCAAGGCACCTGATGCACCAATTGTGCTTGTCCTTGGCAGAAATCATGCATCTACATTTGGCGCACCTCTTAAAGCCACTGAGGGTCTTCTGTGTCATAAAATAAAAAGTATCTCAGCTAAATTATACTCCTCAATCTTGAACTAAGAAAAAAAGGGGCAGTGTTCAAACTGAGAACAGGGCTGAGGTCTAATCACACAGCTACACTTGAAAATAAAGGAAACTTAGAAGAGTCAAAACAAATGTCTAAAAAAAAATAGAGGAGACAGAAAAAAACCCCCGAAACTGAGAAAATATGAAATGAAAAAAATACCCCCACAGGAAGGCACTCACAAGAACGATAAGCATAGTATGAGGGAGAGAATTTGTCCTCTCAGCCCTATGGAAAAACTAAGAATGAAGGACACAAACTCAAGCATCAGGTGGGAAGGCACCAGCACACGCACAGTGGGATGCTGCTAGAAATTTCTACTGTACTCGCTAGCGTCCACACTGGGCTCCGTCGGATGATATCACCCAGATGTGAGACTAAGGTAGCCTGCTTGTCCTCTGAGAAAAATAGTTTTAAAAACGTGTTTTTAAATGTATCTTTTATTTGCTTGTACATTTGTAGAAACACGGCTTCTCTTGTTGAAGTATTCTTGCTGTGCCACTGGCACACTACCATAAATGGAAGTACATTCTTACAGTGGCACCAGCAGAGAGTCGTATCAAAGGAACTGTATTTTTTACTGGCACTAGTGCTGAGTTGCTCCCTATATTTAAGTATACTGTTGCAGGGAAATCAGTACCTCCTGTACAAGACAGTGCACTCCTGTAGGAACACCAGCAGTGCACCATATGCAGAAGGGCACTCCTGAAAGGGACACTTAGCTGTGTGTGGAAGTGCAGTTTTGCATAGGAAACCAGCTGCAGGCACTGAAGGACTGAAATATTCCAAACTGCAAGTTAACATGGCCAGGGTTACCAAATGCTGACCCTCAGAGCAAATCTGCAGTAACCTGTACATTATCTGCAGCAAGCAAACCACAGATTTTGCCACTGAAGTCAGTGGTGACCTGGAGTCTCTGCAGCATGACCATTGGCAGGGTTAAAGATAACATGGGCTGCCAGAAGTCACACTGAGAAAAGTCAAACACATGCTCAAGTTAAGAGTGCAAAGTTGTAACTTCAGATCAACATTTACCCTACTAACAGTATACTCCTGATAAGAACATAATAGCAGCTATACTGGTTCAGACCAATGGTCCATCTAACGCAGTATCCTGCTTCCAACAATAGCCAATCCAGGTCACAAGCACCTGGCAGAAACCTAAATAGTAGCAACATTAAATGCTATTAATCACAAGGCAAGCAGTGGCTTCCCCCATGTCTATCTTAACAGCATCAAGTAATGTCTTTGGAGGTAGAAAAAAAAATCCCTGTAGAACATTCCCTAGCTCTGAAAAATTATTTACTAATATAATACTATAAGTTTAATGTCCTTAAAGTCTCTATGTGACAGTAACTCGCTGTAGAATGAGATCCTGGGATTTCTTAAAAGACCCCAGTCTATGATACAGTTGCTCTCTCATTTTATGGAGCCTTGCTCTTCAGCGACAAGTGACTCTACACCTCATGCTCATGACAAACTTGTCGAGTTATGGGGTCAGTTGCTGAACACGGTGAAGAATCCAATGCCGAGGGGTAAAGAAAAGTCATTCTAACTGTGGACATGACCTGGAAGTCATATGTGATAATGTTGTCATGAGCATGGAAAGTACAGCATGAGCTGTAGAGTCCCTTATCGCTGAACAGCAGGACTCAACAAAATGAGGGAGAATATAACACTGAGAAGAGCTGCCCAGAAATCACAAAATCTCATTTTATAGAAAGTTTAAAGAAATGAAACTTCAGTAATATGTAAGTGTACATTTATGAGAAATTCAGAAGGGCATCACTCAGAAAAGCACTAGCTGTAAAAGTGAAGGCTGTGGCAAGTCATATGACTGCCTCCACCACAGCTCTCTAAGGCTGCTTTCCAGTGCTATAATTGACATTTATGGAGGGCTGAACTGCACAGTTCCCCTTGCTCCACATTGATCCCCACCTGTTCCTCAGCCCTGTGCCATTTCCACAGGTTCCACCAACCAAAGTCTGCAGGGAAGGCAAAGCTGAACGGCTTAGATGCTGCCGACTTGGACCCCTCCTTCCACCGGGCATGACCAGGAACCAATCCCCTTTCAGCGCTTCTGGTAGGCTCCACCCCAGGACAGAGAACACAACCTCCAAACCTTTTCAGCTCTGCAAAAGAGAAAAACATGATACTGTATATATTACTAAACAAAACAGGTAGCAGAAGGATCCTCCCCATGGTGATCCAGCAGCCGAATATGGGAAGAGAAGATAAAGCACGCTACATCTTGACAGCATATATGAGAAACCTTACACACTACACTAATGAAGAGAAGCTTGCTGTAATAAACAGTTTCTACACTCACTGCAATTCCTTCTTTGTCCTGTGACTGGTTTCCCCAGTATACTTCTTTTCCTTGCTATCCTTCAACTAACGAGCAGGTGGCAGTCTAACTCCTGCTGTGCTCATCAGTTTCTGAAAATAAGAATTAAAAGGGTTAACATGATAGAGAGGCTTGTAAACCATTATATACTTTCTCAGAGGGTGATGCAAAAAGAGCACGTCTTCTACCATGAAATAAGCATGTGAATTACTGCTGCGTTAAAATTACAGTAGTAATCTGCAGCTCATTGCTAAATGTCCAGGTTCCTGTCAGTGCATGAGCGGTGACTGGCTCATGCACCAAAAGGAACAAGGACATTTTTGTTTTCAAAAGAAGCTGCTGGAAAAACCCTGTCTAGCAAACCCTGAGTTCAATCTTCTCCCTCCCCATGTCGCTTTCTGTGTTGGCCCCCGGCCTGATTCATCACCCCCCCTCCCAAAGCTCTGGTAGTCTAGTGACTCCCTTCCCTTCTCCAAATCCGGCAGCCCCAAAAAGGAAAATAAACATCCCTGGGGTCTACTGGCTCCCTCCCTCCCCCTGACGCAACCCCCCATCCTCCCAACTTAAAAAAAATGAAATCCCCCACCCCTGGGATGCAGAGTGGGGTCGGACTGACAAATAAGGGAAATTTGCCCTTATTTGTTAGTGTAGGCAGAGACTTACAACTAAGGGGAAAATTCTCTTATATGGCAGGATGAACTGTGCAGGTCAACCATGTAAGTTAACATCTGTGCTGAATCCATATTGGTATTGCTCAGCAGTAACCTGCACATTAATCATGTGGTAACCATGCAGTTTGGCTCACAGTAGCCATCTGAATCAAATTTCAGTCTTTATAAAGAATATTTGATGTTGCCAACATTCTCTAATATGACTGATTGGGAAGCCAGTATCTTGGGCTATGATTTGCTATATACTACCAGCTCTAAAAGGGACTAGCCCAGAACTCACTAGAATTCCCCAGTCTTGGTTGGGAATGCACAGGAAGCAATCTATGCTAAGGCCCTGTCCCATCTCTATATTTTCTAAGGAAGACAGACTATCTTGAGCTTCCCCAGCCAATAGCTAAGAGTAGTGAAATTTGTCTAGGTAGTGATGAACAAGGAATCTTGCAGTTATTTTTTCAATTTATCCTCACCTATTTAAAAAGCATTGAGGTGAGAGTTTACCAACACTAATAAAATTAGAACTTAGAATGGTTACAACTAACAAAGGAAACAGAACAAAACGGTACATCAGACCCACAACCTACATCACTCATGCTACAACCAACCAGTTAAAATTTTTTTTATCAGGCCCTTAATATCCTTATTGTATTGGGGGAAATGTTTGTTTTAAAAAAACAGCCTTTGCATTGTTTACAGCAAGCCTTGACAGATTTTCTTTCAATCTAGGAGACAGGCCAAAAACTTAGGAGCCAGTGGTTGAGGCTTCTCACTCACACCATCTCCCATTATTCCAAGCAAAGTTCAAGAGCAAGAGATGGATATCTATTCAAAATTCTGCTGCACGACTTACATTTCACCAAGTCACTTCATTGGCTCCCTATCAGCTTCTGCATACAGTTCAAACTCCTCTTATTGACTTACAAGTGCATTCACTGTGCAGCTCCTCAGTACCTCTCCACTCTTATCTCTCCCTACACTCCTTCCTGGGAACTCCTTTGCTGGGTAAATCTCTCTTATCTGCACCCTTCTCCACTGCTAACTCCAGACTCCGTTCCTTTTATCTTGTTGCACCATATGCCTGGAATAGACTTCCTGAGCCAGTACATCAAGCTCCATCTCTGGCAGGTCCTCCACTTTGGAATGCATTACCCTCTGATTTATGATCTTTTTAGCAAACAACTAAAGGTTTACTGTGATTAAACAGGTTTGCCTATGAACTGTTTTATTTTACTGATGACATGTAGTTCTCCAAATTAGCCAGCAGATGGCGATTGTCTTTCTTTATTAAAGCTGTACCAGAACTATCAAGTTTCTTCTTCCCACCAAAAGCTGTTAGCTTAAGCTGTGAAGTAATTTTTTTTAGTTTCAGATAAGAAAGAGAAGGTTCTCTTTTCCTGAGACCCTGTGAACAGTTAGATTTCATAAGCTGTGAGCAGCTATAGCTTGTTCCTGAACTCCCCAGGTACTATTTAGCTAGTATATAAATGTTTAGATAACTGAATATGGATCAAATATAAAACTGTTATTGCCTGTTACTTTCCACTTGTTTATATGGTTCACTGTTCTACTCTGACAATGAACCTGATTAGTTTATTGATGCTGCTTGTCTGGACTAAGAATCCTGGTGGTTTGTATGTTGGGTCTGCGAGTGTTTTCTAGGAACTGTGGGACCACTGGGAGTGTGGCCCCAGTAATCTCGAAATCACCAGGGAGAACTTGAAGGCAGGAGACTCACCCAGAGGTGGTTGGGACCCAGTCGATGGGTGCTAGTGTAGAGCACATGCCTAGGTCCAGGCAAACCTGAGCTGTGTTGGGGATAGACCCTCCAAGTAGCCTCAGGGTTAGCCCCAGGTGGTTGGCTAGGCGTTTCATCAGACTTACTTATTTAGGAAAGCCTTTCCACAATCTCTGTTATGATTAAGGAACTAATTAGTATCATGTCCTGAACGGCAGGTAATTTGTTTGACTACTGTATTGATCATCCTTTGAAGTTGAATAGAGATTGTTGGAGGCTTTTGATGGATTTCTTCTTGTTGCTTCATTATACATTAAGTTATGTATATTGTGTGTTTTATCGTCACCCGCCTAGAACAGGAGATGGTATGTAAATATAAAAATAAAATATAAAATCAATTTCCTGGTTCCTGAAATTTAAGGTTAAACCTTAAAAACCTAATCCTATATGTTATTAGGACGCAATGGAAAACATTCCAGATTTGGTGTAATCAGCTCTCCTATACAACAACCTGTCAATAGGGCAGCAGCATTCTGAGTTATCTGCAGGACCCTAACAAGCTCCCTCCCAAGTCCTATACCAGTCCAGGCCTAGTAAAACCAATGGACTAATACATACAGGGATTAAATATTTTAGTCTACAAATTAAATTAAGTTTATAAAAGGCAGTTCTAATTACCATTTGCTATATGAGCTTTCAAAGAGTGTGGTTACCCAAAGTGATCCCCAAGTAGACTTCCTAAGATAGTTTAATGAATGTTCAAGATTACTAAAATTTATATCAATGGATCAACTGAAAGAACTTTTAATAAGATTTAACATTAATCTGTGTTTCTGGATCCAGTCGTATTTCAAGACAAATATAAGGAGAAGAGTGCCAATATTATGTATTTATTCCCAGCGCTTGATATACCTCAAAATATCCATATGACTATGTGGTTTACACTATAAAAGCAATTAGGGTACAGATACAAGAGGGAGGGGGGCCAGTTATGTACAGGATGCAAAAGTTTAATTAAACAAATGTGACTTGAGTAAAACCTTAAATTTGGGGTAGGAGGTGTCAGAGTGGTTGCATGGAGAGAGAGAGAGAGAGAGAGAGAGAGAGAGAGAGAGAGAGAGAGTTCTAGAAAACTGAAACTGGTCTCAAAAGATATTGAAAGGCAGAAGGAAGGGAGAGAAGGGATTGTAAGTTACCAGAAGCAGATCGAAGGGTGCGAGGAGGAACATAAGAGGTTAGAAGAGAGGAAATCTAAGCTGAAGCTGAAGGAAGATGAGATTTTGAGACCAAAGAAGCTTAAACTTCATAAGGGTGGAAACCAGTGCTCGGAACGGAGAAGGGGAGTGACATGATCAAAGCGTCGTGCAGAGTGGGATGAGCGTGGGATGAACACAGAAGATCTCCAATTAGAAAATGAATGGTATAAAAAACAAAACTTAAAAGATTGCATATGTGTTTGCATGTCAAGTGGTGCTTAGATGGCAACTCTGGCAGTATCAACTAAGGCTAGTGCTGGGCTGGCTTGTACGGTCTGAGTCTCGTATACAGCAATCCGGTTTAGGATGGGCTTTAGAGAGCTTCGATGGAAACTCCAGTAATTTGGAATGGGAGGAGAGTGCCAGGCAGACTTTTAAGGTCTGTGTCCCACAAATGGCAAAGATAGATTAGGATAGACTTTGATGGCAACTCCAATAGTTGAAACATAAGGACAGAGCCAGGCGGACTTCTATGGTCTATGTCCCATAAACAAAGAAAGACCATGATGAAGTATATAATATCATGTTCATTGCTGATTTAATCTAGAATTGAGAATGAATGTGACTGTTGGGCAGACTGGATGGACCATTCAGGTCTTTATCTGCCATCACTTACTATGTTACTATGATAACAGTGGTGGACTGAACAAGCTGAAACATTTGATGGATGAAGAGGGAAGAATGGCAAACAAGGAATTACAGTAATCTATATCAAAGATAACCAGAGAGAGAAGAAGAGTATGAAACAAAGGCGGCTCCAGGACAGACCGCAAAGGACGGATACGATGAAAAGTGAAAAAGGAAGAACGAAGTACTGAATCAATATGTGGTTTAAAAGTTAATTGAGAATCAAATGTAACACCAAGGATCTTAATAGTCTCACGGAGAGGAATAGGACTACCATCCAAAGTGAGGAAAGGAAGTAATGGAGAATGAAGCCACGTAAAAGCAATAGCTCCACTACTGAGAAAAAAAAAAAGATGATTGCATTGTCCATATCTTGGGAAAGGTGTTAATGGAGAATGAAGGTATGTGAAAGTCATATGGGTTCATTTTCGAAAGAGAAGGGCGTCCATCTTTCGACACAAATCGGGAGATGGGCGTCTTTCTCCCAGGGTCGCCCAAATCGGCATAATCGAAAGCCGATTTTGGGCGCCCTCAACTGCTTTCAATCGTGGGGACGACCAAAGTTCCCGGGGGTGTGTAGGAAGCATAGCGAAGGTGGGACTGGGGCGTGCTTAACACATGGGCGCCCTCGGCCGATAATGGAAAAAAGAAGGGCATCCCTGACGAACACTTGGCTGACTTTACTTGGTTTTTTTTTATACCAAGCCACAAAAATGTGCCCTAAATGACCAGATGACTCCCCCCTACCCCCCCCCCAGTGGTCACTAACCCCCTCCCACCCTAAAAAAGTTAAAATATTTTTTCCAGCCTCTATGCCAGCCTCAAATATCATACCCAGCTCCATGACAGCAGAGTGGAGGAGTGGCCTAGTGGTTAGGGTGGTGGACTTTGGTTCTGGGGAACTGAGTTCGATTCCCGGCACAGGCAGCTCCTTTTGACTCTGGGCAAGTCACTTAACCCTCCATTGCCCCATATAAGCAGCATTGAGCCTGCCATGAGTGGGAAAGCGCGGGGTACAAATGTAACAATCAGTATGCAGGTCCCTGTAGCAGTTTTAGTGGGCACTGCAGTGCACTTCAGGCGGGCGGACCCAGACCCATCCCCTCCACCTGTTAAACTTGTGGTGGTAAATGTGAGCCCTCCAAAATCCACCACAAACCCACTGTACCCACATCTAGGTGTCCCTCTTCATCCCTAAGGGCTATGGTAGTGGTGTACAGTTGTGGGGAGTGGGCTTTGGGGGGGGGGGGGCTCTGCACACAAGGTAAGGGAGTTATGCACCTGGGAGCTTTTTCTGAAGTCCATTGCAGTGCCCCCTAGGGTGCCCGGTTGGTGTTCTGGCATGTCAGGGGGACCACTGCACTACGAATGCTGGCTCCTCCCATGACCAAAGGGCTTGGATTTGGTCGTTTCTGAGATGGGCGTCCTCAGTTTCCAGTATCGCTGAAAATCAGGGATGACCATCTCTAAGGTCGACCTAAATGTGGAGATTTGGGCGTCCCCGACCGTATTATCAAAATGAAAGATGGACGCCCATCTTGTTTCAATAATAAGGGTTTCCCCACCCCTTCGCGGGGATGTCCTGCGAGGATGCCCTCATGAAAACTTGGGCACCCCTTTCAATTATGCCCCTCATAGCTTCACACATAGAAATATTGAGAAAAAAAAAGACAGTTGTCCATAAGCCACAATGAAACCTTAGACAAAATGTATTAAGAATGGAGCGAGCTAAGGAAAGAGCAGAAGCATGGTAAAGAATCTGAATATCATCTGCGTAATTAAAAGGTGTGCAGACCTGCTCCTTGATAAGGGTTAATAGTGAAGAGGGGAGAAAGGAAAAGATTGAACAGAGAAGGGGCCAGGATAGAAACCTTGCAGTACCCCATAGGACAATGAGTAGACAGAAGAGCGGGAGTATTCATGAAAGACCTGAAACATACGGTCAGAGAGATAATCAGAAAACCAAGAAAGGACAGTCCCAAGAATACCAAGAGATTGAAGATGGGAGAGAAGACAACAATGATCTACAATGTCAAAAGCAGAGGAAAGGTCTAGAGAAACGACGACAACGGAGAGACGCTGATCAAGAGAAACACGCGTGGAATCATTTAAAGCTAACAGAAGGGTCTCAGTGCTATAAGACCAGCGAAAGCTGGCTTGATAGCGATGAAGAATATTAATCTGTTCTAGAAAGTTGTCAAGTTGATACAGTACAGCTTCTCCAGAATCTTAGAGAAGAACAGCAAGTTAAATATACAGCAGTAGTTAGCAGCAGATGTAGGATCAAGATGCAGTTTCTTAAACAGTGGACAAGAGTACATAAGTACTGCCATACTGGGACAGACCAAATGTCCATCAAGCCCTGCATCCTGTTTCCAACAGTGGCCAATCCAGGTCACAAATACCTGGCAAGATCCCAAAAAAGTACAAAACCTTTTATACTGCTTATCCCAGAAATAGTAGATTTTCCCCAAGTCCAATTTAATAATGATCTATGGACTTTTCCTTTAGAAAGCCATCCAAACCTTTTTTAAACTCTGCTAAGCTAACTGCCTTTACCACATTCTCTGGCAATGAATTCCAGAGTTTAATTACACATTGAGTTAAGAAATATTTTCTCCAATTCGTTTTAAATTGCATGTCCCTTAGTCCTTCATCGTATGTCCCTTAGTCCTAGTGTTTTTGGAAAGCGTGAACAGATGCTTCACGCCTACCCATTCAACTCCACTCATTATTTTATAGACTTCTATCATATCTCCCCTCAGTCACCTTTTCTCCAAGCTGAAGAGCCCCAGCCGCTTTAGCCTTTCCTCATAGGGAAGTCGTCCCATCCCCTTTATCATTTTTGTTGCACTTCTCTGCACCTTTTCTAATTCCACCAGAATTGAACACAATATTCGAGGTGCGGTCGCACCATGGAGCGTAACAAAGGCATTATGACGTCCTCATTTTTGTTTTCCATTCCTTTCCTAATAATACCTAACATTCTATTTGCTTTCTTAGCCGCAGCAGCACACTGAGCAGAAGGTTTTAAGGTATCATCATCAATGACACCTAGATCCCTTTCTTGGTCCGTGACACCTAACGTGGAACCTTGCATGACGTAGCTACAATTCGGGTTCCTCTTTCCCACATGCATCACTTTGCACTTGCTCACATTTGCTCCTGTGATTTAATGACTTTGAATAAATTTGTGTCATCAGCAAATTTAATTACCTAATTATTCCCATCTCTAGGTCATGTATAAATATGTTAAAAAGCAGTGGTCCCAGCACAGACCCCTGCGGAACCCCACTAACTACCCTTCTCCATTGAGAATACTGACCATTTAAACCTACTCTCTGTTTTCTATCTTTTAAACAGTTTTTAATCCACAATAGGATAGTACCTCCTATCCCATGCTTTTCCAATTTCCTCTGGAGTCTTTCATGAGGTACTGTGTCAAACGCCTTCTGAAAATTCAGATACACAATATCAACCAGCTCACCTTTATCTACATATTTGTTCACCCATGCTTCTAGACAGAGGGGACAGTGCCATTTTAGAGACTGCTGCAAAGTAGAGGAAGAACGTGAGGAACGAGAGACAAAAAAAGACGAATGACCAGATGAGCAGGCCAGGGATATGCTTGGGAGGAGGTGGGGTTAAGTGTCTGCAGTGTGTGAAATTTTGAAGTTTTGAGATGGATGACTGAATGAATGCCACGAAGCACAGAACACGGGAGGGAGAGGAAGGAACAGACAATGGAGGCACAGGGAGGACAGAAGACAAGGGAGGTAAAACATGAGGAGGGACCAGAAGTGACTGACGGAGGGAAGAAATCTTGGAAAGCCAAAAGTCAGCCAAAGTAGGAAGGGGAAGCAAGGAAGGATCATATGAAGGGGAAACAGAATAAGCAGGGGAGAGTTCCTGAAGAATGCAAAAAGCAGCCTGTGGATGATTACAGAAGCAGAAAACAACTGAGTGAAAAACGCACATTTTGCAAGAAGAAGCTCAGAGCAGAACGAAAAATAGTACGGAAATTATCTTGAGTTCTACTGTACGTTTCCGCCAGAGACGTTTGGCACAGCAAACAGGTAGTTGACGAAGACGGCGTTTAGTAGTGAACCAAGGAGAGTATGGACAAGCAGAAGCTGCAGTAGAAATCAAGGGGGCACGGTTATCAAGGAAACGCTATAACAAAGAATTGAAAGATGTCATCAGAGAGTGAAAGAGGGTGAAGGAGGAAAGAAATGTTTGAGATCATCACACAGATCGCGAACTGAGTTTGCCAGGAGGGCAAAAGTGGAAAGTGCAGGTGGAGGCACAGGGACAGAGAGAGAAAAGAAAATAAACAGGTGATCAGACCAGGGAAAAGAGAGGGCAAAAATGAAGGAGGGGACCAGGGGAAGTAAAAACAAAATCAAGAGTATTGCCAGCAGAGTGGATAGGAAAGGAAACATGCTGAGTAAGGTTAGCAGATGAAGTTAAGCCCAAGAAGGATGATACAGAATCAGACAGGGGCAAGTTAGTGTCACCTAAACGCAATAGGGGGGAGTATAGGGAAGCTCCTTCAGAAACAAAGAGTAAAGATCATGAAAAGCACAGATGATAGGGGCTGGCTGTAAAGAACAGCAAAGTGAAAAGAGGATACAGCTGAAGACAGTTGAAGGACTTCAGCATGAGCAAGAGTTTTGACAGTACAGGGTAAGACACATAATGCAGAAGAATAAAGAAAGGCCCTACAGCTCCCCCCCCCCCCCCGAGCCACGCAGCCTAAGGCACATGATAGGAGAGGACGCCAGAAGGACAAGATTCAAGTAGGGAAGTAGAATCACCAGGGCTAAAAGCCAGGATTCAGGTATGTCTCTCTTTTTTTTCAAAATGTCTCTTTAAGGCTGAACTTATCTAACATCCATAAAATAGGAAAAATGTCATATGATCATATATCTATTCATATTTAGTCCAAGGCGCATTCCTCATGTAGATACAAGGCAGTTTATCTCACAGTAAACAAAATAATAATAAAAAAAATTATATATACATATATATATATATTTACACACATATACATACATACACACACATACACAGTAAATAGCAACATTTTAAGATTAAAAAAACTGTTTTATTTAACATTACAAAAGAAGATTTTTATTTTGCTATAGCAGATTTTTTCTCTAGTTTTTAATCACAGAAACTGAAAGGGTGAGAAGCAATTTGTACCACTCAAAATCACTGTACTGCTGAGATGTTAATAATCTTCCATCCCTACCCTAGGTACCGCCCATCTCATTGTTCATTCACTCTTCCTATTTAGACTGAATCACTGATTAGGGCATTAGATTAGATAAGAGGTTTGGCAAGTAATTACTGTATATACCACAATTTTTTTAATCTTTAAGGTCAAAAGTTAGGGGGTAAACTATATGGGAGTCTACCAACTGCCTTTGCACGTTCCTACTCACCCACACCAATTCCAGTATCTCTTTTTCCCATCCCTATCCCTCCCAGGGCCTTCCCCTGTCCCACCACAGCAGCCACAAACATAGCATCCCCCTTCCTTCCCCATGCCAATGCTTTTATTCATACCTGTTCCCCAGTGCTGTACAATAGTTTCAGAACCAGCATGGGGCTTTCTTCTACAAGCCCCAAGCTCAGGATCAATGCCAGGTTATGCCCTCTGCCCACCAGGAAATATATCAGACCCCAATAACTAAGCTGGAGTATTTAACCTCTAAAGCAAACTCACGGCACCCAAAATTACAGAAAGCAATAAGCAGTTCAACAGGTGATGGGAGTTTGAGGCTGGGGGATAGCACTTGCTGGGATCTGGGAAGGGTGACGATTGCCGGCGTCTAGGGATATTGTAAACTCTTAAATTAATGTGACAGAATTGAAGACTAAATTACTGGTATCTTAATGGGACAGAATCAAAGGCTATCTTACTAGTATTCGTGTTTTTGGAGGGTTTAAGATTTTATTTATATTACTAGTAAAAAAAGGCCCGTTTCTGACACAAATGAAAGGCGCTAGCAAGGTTTTCCTCGGAGTGTGTATGTTTAAGAGAGTGTGTGTGTGTGACAGAGAGAGAGTGAGACTGGGTGTGAGTGCCCTCCGAGTTTCAGGGTCTCCCGTCCTCCCTCCCACCCAGTTCCAGGGTTCCCTCCCCCCACCCTCCCAGTTCCAGGGTCCCCCCTCCCTCCGAATTTTAAAAGTCATCTTGACTTACCTCGTTGGGGTTACGGTGGCCGGCAGCAGCGGTAAAAGGCGTGCAGGCTCGGCCCTTCTCTCACTCTAAGCTCTGGTCCCGCCCTCATTTCCTGTTTCTGCAAGGGTGGGACCAGAGCTCAGAGAGAGAAGGGCCAAGCCTGCACGCCTTTTGCCGCTGCTGGCGGCTGCTGTAACCCCGGCTTGGTAAGTCAAGATGACTTTTAAAATTCGGGGGGGGGGGGGGGGCACCTTAGACATATTAGAGACTCTGTACAAGAACCTAATTATGAAGCATTGGCTGGGGCCTGGAGTGCAGACCTGGCAGTCACAGTCCCTGGGTCTACATTTAAAAGCTTTGTTCTTAATATCAAGAGTTTCTCAAAAATGGTGGCGCAGCAGGAACTGGAATACAAGTTTGAAATGCGAGTGCATATATCACCATGAAGAGCATTCCACATGGGAGTTTCCCCTGATGGAGCATGTCCCAAGTGCATGACCCCAGGCGCAAATTTGGGACACATGTTCTGGTCATGCCCCAAAATCGTTATATTTTGGACTCGTCTATTTAACTATATCTCAGCTATGTGGCATTCCAAATGGAGACTTGACCCACTTCTATTGTTTGGACGCCCATCACTGATTATACCTCCTCCAGTGGGCTTCAAGGGATTTGTACACAGAGCGACCATTATAGCTAAATCATTAATCTTGATTGAGTGGATCTCTCCTAAGAGTCCAAAAATCCAACAAGGGCGCAGCCAAATGATCACATACATGAGGTTCGAGAGGAGAGTAGCAAACTCTGGCTCGCAATTTAAAGATTCAGACTTTTTCGCATATGGACACCACGTTACCCCCAGCAGGGAAGGGGTATCTCATGAATATGTAAATAACTGTGTGTACCTACGAGTATTTGTAAAGTACGTGTGTGTGTTATAATGACCAGTGGGAGGGAGAAAGGGAGGGTACAGGGTGGGGAGGGAGAAGAAGAAATGCATCTAACTTAGGAGGGGGGAAAGGGGAGATTAAAGAAGTTAGGGATGGGGAGAAAACTTGTGAATATATTTTCCTGACACTAGCAGATTTTGCTATAGAGAGACATCCTTGTGTTTGTAATAGTCTAAATCACTAGACGGTATTGTGTTGAGCTTGTGCCAGTTTTACATTGATGTGATTATGTTTGACTTCTCACAATAAACAGAAATTGAAATAAATAAAATTTGGAGAGAGGGGGTGTGGAACTGGAAGGGAGGGAGGGACGACGACACCCTCATGCGTGTGACATCGCGTTCCTTTGCCTGGCAACTCTGCAGCATTCCCTTCCCACTCAATGTTCTGCCCTCGACGTCATCACGTTGTGACACGAGGGCAGGACAGTGAGACTGATGCTTACAGCCAGCACGGATCCTACGAACCCTTCAGTGCCACGGGGAGTCAGCTTCAGAACATTGGAGTTGGAAATTATTATATAGGATGGTGAGAAGATCAACACACTTGTTTGCCTAGGACTCATTGCGTTAGTCCTGCCTTGCTTTTACTTACTAGATAAGATCAAGTAAACCATACTGAAAGATAAATATTCCATAACATATTTTAATACAGTAGAAGTCCAAAAATCCAAACTACTCAGAGATTGGGCCAGTCCGGATTTTCAGATTTTGTGGATTCTCAGGCAGTACTTTTAAAATTCAAATGTAAGGAAGAACAAAGAAGAGATGAACAGGCAAATTTTGTTGATTTATTCACTATCAAATGCAGAATGCTTCATCAAGTGTCTATCTCTCTGCATGTCTCTTCCCTATCCAGCGTGTCTCTCTCTCTACCCCCCTTCCCCCGATCCAACATCACTCCATCTTTGTCTCTGCAGCTTAAGAAAATGCCATAGCCCAAAGGAGGGGGACTGGACCCAAAGAAGGGTATACAGGTCCCCAAGGCCTGTAGCTACACCCTTCCTCCCTCCCCCTCCTCGGACTTCCATGTCTTCTTCCCCTCCCAGTCCTGCCCACGGCTCTCTCACTCCCCATCCATGGGGTACCTTTTCAGACGTAAGCAAGTCTCATGTGTTGCAGCCCCAGCGGCAGACTTACTCATAGGCTGCTTCTTGCCTGCAATGGGCCCTGCCTTTCCCCTCTGACCCAGCCTGCCCTTTCTGATGCAACTTCCTGTTTTCAAAACAATGAGAAAGGTTAGAGGGGAAAGGCCAGATGCAGGCTGAAGGCAGCACATGAGTAAGGCAGCCACAGCAACACAGAAAACTTGCTTATGTCTGAAAAGGTACCCCGGGGTTGAGCAGGGGAGTGACAGGTCGCTGCAGGCAGGGATGAGAGTGGAAGGAGAGATGCAGGACCATGCAGGAGGGGAGAAAGTGTGCCGCACTTAAGAGTCCGGATTCTTGGGAGGCCACAATTTTAAAGCGACTGGATTCTCAAGCAGTCCGGATTTCTGGCATCCGGATTTTTGGACTTGTATGTTTCTTATAGGAATTCAGTGTTTATGATTGCAGGGCCATTATTATGAAATACATTACCATCAAATTTATATTTTAGTGAATCTTTGCTCACCTTTCGAAAGGAGATAAAAACCTGGCTATTTCAACACACGGTGGAATTTAAACCAGAGGACCCAGGTTCAACTCCCATTGAGCCCTCCAGACATATATACCTGCTGCACTCAAATATTTTGCTTATGTTCTTATAAAGAACAAAATTACAGAGCATACTCAAAAGCATAGATTAATGAGACAAAGCCAACATGGATTTAGTGAAGGGAAATCTTGATTCACTAATCTCCTACATTTCTTTGAAGGGGTGAAAATCCAGATACACAATATCAACCGGCTCACCTTTATATGGATAAAGGTGAGCCGGTTGATGGTGAGGCATATTTTCAAAGCACTTTGGGAGGCTAAGTTCCATAGGTTTCTATGGAACTTTGGGAGGCTAAGTGCTTTGAAAATGAGCTTGATTGTGTATCTGGGGTTTTTAAAGGCATTTGATAAAGTACCTCATAAAAGATTCCAGAGGAAATTGGAGTCTCATGGGATAGGTGGTAGTGTTCTATTGTGGATTAAAAACAGTAGGGTTAAATGGTCAGTATTCTCAATGGAGAAGGGTAAATAGTGGGGTTCCACAGGGGACTGTGCTAGGACCGCTGCTTTTTAAACATATTTACAAATGATCTAGAAATGGGAGTAATTAGTGAGGTAATTAAATTTGCTGACAACACTAAGTTATTCAAAGTTGTTAAATCGCAAGAGGATTGTAAAAAATTGCAAGAGGACTTTAAGAGACCGGGTATCCAAATGGCTGATGTTTAATGTGAGTAAGAGCAAAGTGATGCATGTGGGAAAGATGAACTCAAACTATAGCTACGTGATGCAAGGTTCCACATTAGGAGTCACTGACCAGAAAAGGGATCTAGGTGTCATCTTTAAAGATACGCTGAAACCCTCTGCTGTGTGCAGCAGCGGCGGCGAAGAAAGCAAACAGAATGCTAGATATTATTAGGAAAAGAATGTGTTTTTAATTACCTCTTCTTATAGACCTCTTTCTGACTCTGTCATACGGGGGACTAAAGGTACTTATTTCATATAACAGATTCTGTATAGTTTCTCTGACCTCCATTGTCACCCAATCACAAGGTCTATTCTGGGGTGGCATTAGGAGCCGTAATTGAAAACTAATTCCCATAATTACTGCTTTCTGTTTGTTTTCTGGATCTAGATATACTCTGGGCCATTTATGTTCCCACATAAATCTTATTAAACATCTGTCTAAGTTTCTGCAAAGACTGAGTGTCACTTGTATATGATCTACCTGGTAGGCTAAATATAAGGTAAAGAGAAGATAGAATCAATAAAAATAAAGACAGAGATAGGTTTAGATAGATAGATACATTTTATTTCTTACCCAAACACAGGTCTTCAAGTTGATACAAATACAGACATCAGATTCTGGTTTCAGCCGCACAGGGCTTCGCCGTCTGACAGAAGCTTTGGAGAAGACTCTCAAACTAAGCCAAAATCTGCCATCTTTTATACTCTATCCTCTCCATAGAAGTGAATGGTGAGAAACCTTGCTCCTAATCTTTCTCACTTTCTGAGATCATACTTTCCCACGCGATCTGCTGTCGGATGTGCCCACCTCCTTCCGTTCTCAGCTACTGCTAATTATCAACATGTTTTGGGAAGCGTTGAGATAACAGTTTCACATCTTCCGGCTGCAATACTTTTCATACTTTTCTCATGAACTCTGTATTACCTCTGTATCATTGTATACCAAAACTAATAAGCTCCATTTTATTCATCTGATCTTTCATTACAGATGCTATATTTGATTTAAAAATTGTACCAAGTTTGTATCAGGACTCATTGTTCAGACCTGCTTTTTGCAGATTCTCAAATATTAATTCACTTGCTTGTTCTTTGGCCTAGTCAGTATTTTTTCCAGTTGTTCTTGGCTGCATAGCTTTGGCCATCACTATTCCAGTGGTAGCCTTAAAGCTAGGCCATATATTAACATTCCCCTCTTCACCCTATCCCATAGGGTGACACCAGGGTTAACGTACCTTGGTACCATCCATTCCAGAAGGTATTCTATGAGGCCATCAAATTATCTGAGTCTTAAGATCAACTGGTACAATTTGTTTAGTTTTCGGTTGAGACTTACTCAAACCTGTAGCGAGAAATGTTTTTATGAATGGGACTAATCCATGAGCTCATTTACAAAATCCCATGAAATATAGGTATGCGGGTAATAGCAATTTCAGGTGGATCATACTAATAGGCTGTTTAAGGTTGTAGGTATTCAGAATCCTTAAACAGGTCGGGATTTCTGGACCTTACTAGTACTCATCATTGGCATCCAATCATGAGCACTAATAAGTGGATAGCAAGTATGAGGTTGCCTCATACAGCAAAAATGGTCAATCCTAGGAAAATTTATATTAACCAAGGTCATGCATGGATCTTGACATATGCATAATGACCTGGAAGTATGGGAAGCATTGTATATATCCGTTACCCCTCTTGGAGCTTAGTCAAACCTACAGAAAGACATGCAGCTCAAGTAAGCCTGCACCAAAGTCAAACAATTGCATAACAGGTTGATACTAACAGAGTTTACATCTACATTATGATATCTTAGCCAGTATTAGGGTTTGATGTTACCCTTGTATCTGAGCAATATATTAACAAATGGAAAATGAGGCAGTTATAATGACTTTGTATCGCTTCATGATGTGACCACACCTCAAATACTGTGTACAGTTCTGGTCAACGCATCTCAAAAAAAAAAAAGATAGTGGAACTACAAAAATGTACAGAGAAGAGCAACGAAAATGATAAAGGGGATGGAACGACTTCCCTACAAGGAAAGGCTTAAGCGGCTAGGGCTCTTCAGCTTGGAGAAAAGTTGGCTGAGGGGAGATATGACAGATGTCTATAAAATAATGAGTGGAGTACATAAGTACATAAGCATCGCCATGCTGGGACAGACCAAGGGTCCATCGAGCCCAGCACTGTCACTGACAGCAGCCAAAAGAACAAGCAATTTGTCCCGCCCATCCTAAAAATACTGTATTCCCTCGTCCATTCAATAACATTCTATGGCTTTTTCCTCCAGGATGCCATCCAACCCTTTTTTGAAGTCCGCTAAGTTAACCGCCTTAACCACCTTTTCCGGCAGCGAATTCCAGAGTTTAACTACACGTTGAGTGAAGAAAGATTTCCTTCGATTCGTTTTAAATTTACCACACTGCAGCTTCATCGCATGCCCCCTTGTCCTAGTATTTTTGGAAAGCGTAAACAGACGCTCTACATCGACCCGTTCCATTCCACTCTTTATCCTATAGACCTCTATCATATCTCCCCTCAGCTGCCTTTTCTCCAAGCCCCAGCCTCTTCAGCCTATCCTGATAGGGAAGCCGTCCCATCCCCTGTATCATCTTTGTTGCCCTTCTCTGCACCTTTTCCGATTCTACTATGTCTTTTTTGAGGTGCGGCGACCAGAATTGAACACAATACTCAAGGTGCGGTCGCACCATGGAGCAATACAACGGCAGAATAATATCCTTATTTTTGTTTTCCATCCCTTTCCTAATGATACCCAACATTCTATTTGCTTTCCTAGCCGCAGCAGCACATTGAGCAGAAGTTTTCAACGTATCATTGACGACGACGACACCTAGATCCCTCTCTCGGTCCGTGACTCCTAACGCTGAACCTTGCATGACGTAGTTATAGGTTGGGTTCCTCTTTCCAACATGCATCACTTTGCAATTGCTCACATTAAACGTCATCTGCCATTTAGACGCCCAGTCTCCCAGTCTCGTAAGGTCCTCTTGTAGTGTTTCACAATCTTCCTACGATTTGACTACTTTGAATAACTTTGTGTCATCGGCAAATTTGATTACCTCTCTAGTTACCCCATCTCTAGGTCATTTATGAATATGTTAAAAAGCAGAGGTCCCAGCACCGATCCCTGAGGGACCCCGCTAACTACCCTTCTCCATTGCGAATACTGACCTTTTAAATCCTACTCTCCGTTTCCTATCTTTCAACCAGTTTTTAATCCACAGTAAGACACTACCTCCGATCCCATGTCCCTCTAATTTCCTCTGTAGCCTTTCATGAGGGACCTTATCAAACGCCTTCTGAAAATCTAGATACATAATATCAACCGGCTCACCTTTGTCCACATGTTTGTTTACCCCTTCAAAGAAATGCAGCAGATTGGTGAGGCAAGACTTCCCTTCACTAAATCCATGTTGACTTTGTCCCATTAGTCCATGCTTTTGGACTAATGGGACAAAAGCATGGAACGGGTAGCCGTGAATCACTTGTTTACTCTTTCCAAAAAATGGAGGCACGCAATGAAGCTACAAAGTAGTAAAATCAAAACAAGTCAGAGAAATTTTTTCTTCACTCAACATGTAATTAAACTCTGGAATTTGTTGCCAGAGAATGTGATAAAAGCAGTTAGCTTAGCGAGGTTTAAAACAGGTTTGGATAACTTCCTAAAACAAAAGTCCATAAGCCATTATTAAGATGGACTTGGAGAAAATCCATTGCTTATTTCTAGGATAAGCAGTATAAAATGTATTTTACTGTTTTGGGTTCTTGCCAGGTACTTGTAATCTGGATTGGCCACTGTTGGAAACAGGATGCTGGGCTTGATGGACCTTCGGTCTGTCCCAGTATGGCAACGCTTATGTTCTTTGTAAGTTCATTTTATTATGTACGTGACTCTGTAAGCTGTCTAGAGTTATAGATGGGTGGGATACAACACATTAAAATAAATAAACTCAAAAAAATCCATGCCCTTGTTAATTTGGAACTGAATGCGTCTATTCTGGCAGCATACTGCAAAGCTGAAAGGATCCCAAGGGGTCTTAGAATGCTTAAAGAACACCAGGTGTGGAAGGAGGATGCTGATTTTTTGGATACGTAGAACAGAATTCTGAACAGATGTTCATTTGATTTAATGTTGTTGATTACTGATAAAAACAAAACAGTTGTTCATCAAAGTCAGGATAAATCTGATGTAGATTTGAAAAAATTGAAAGATAGTGTGAACAATGATAAATATAAAAAAAACAGTATGCTTTGTCAAGTAAGTGATAACATCAATAAATTTAAAGAACAGCTGAAGAAAAATAAAATGAAAAAGTACAGATATGAACAAGATTACCATAAGGGTAGGATATATCCTTTGCATGTACAAAATTCATGATTCTAAAAGAACAGAGGTATCTATTGAGACATCTATAGATAGTGATGTATTGAGCTCAGGTTGTAGTGATGATAGTGGATCAGGTTCTAAAGGTTTTTTTAGACAAAGTAAAATCGAGGGGGAAGAACACAAGAGGAAGAGGGTTACAAAGATCTAGGGGTTGAGCAAGCACAAGAGGTTCCAGGAACTGGTATAATAAATTTGTCCAAAGAGAATTAAGCACTAATGAATTAAAACTGCTTTCTCTAGGCTTGTCATTTGTTCCTTCCACCCAGTTTAATATGTTTCAGTTTAGGATTGATTTAGAGAGGTATTTTAGAACCCTCTTACTTAAACTGCATTTTTTTGGAAAACCATTCAGTCCTGACAAAACTGTTTTGAAACCTCGTTCTACTTTGGTTCTTTTGGGTTTTATAGCCCAGCAGTTAGAGGTGTTCAATCGGAATGCTTTAAAAGAAGTGGAGACTTTGGCTACACAAAGACAATATGTTTAGAACAATTTAACTAAACAATTAAGAACAGCTATGAAAGGTCTGAAAGATGACTCTTCTATAACTATTAGGAAGGCAGATAAAGGTGGTGCGGTGGTGGTCTTAAACACTACTGACTACCACAATGAAATTATGAGGCAATTAGATGATGGTACGATGTATAATAAACTTGCTGTTGATCCCACGAAAAGGTTACAAAAATTAATATCTACATTAACCAAGGAATGAGTACAGACATGAGTTCTTACTAATAAGGATATTAGACATTTGAAGAATCAACATCCACTTATGCCACTGTTTTATACACTAAGATCCATAAAAGTCTGAAAAATACACCAGGAAAGCCCTTTATGTCTTTCACTGGTTTACTTCTTGAACCATTATCTTGCTTTGTTGAAAGGTAAATCTTATATAAGAGATACCTCTTATTTTTTGAATGTTTTATCTTAAATTTACATCACAGATATACAATATATTATGGTTATGTTTGATGTTAATTCGTTATATACATCTATACCACAGGACGAGGAAATTAAGGTAATACAGGAAATACTTGACAAAAGAACGCCCACACAGTATTCCTACTGAATTTCTATTGAATATTTCACATTTGGCAATGAAAAAAAATTTTTTTTACATACAATGGTCAGTTCTTTGTGCAATTTAAGGGTGTAGCGATGGGAGCAATATTCGCTCCACCTATCGCTAATCTTTATATGTCAAAGTTTGAGGAAAAATGGATAGATCGTTTGCCATTTGCTGAGAGGATAGCTAAATGGGTACGCTTTATAGTATTTTTGTCCTCTGAGAGGATAGCTAAATAGGTATGCTTTATAGACAATATTTTTGTCCTCTGGAATAGCACCCAGGAAGAACTGACCATGTTTACACACTAGTTGGATACATGTTATGAAAATTTACAATGACAGCAGCTATTGATAAAATAACTTTTCTTGATGTGGAAATCGAACAGAGTTTTGTAAAAGGTTTTTCCACTAAGGTGTTTAATAAACCAACTGATAAGAACACCTTTTTCTCATATGAAAGCTGTCATCCAAGATGCCTTAAAATAGCTTGCCTTTGTTGCAGTTTCTGAGGGTTAGAAGGAATTGCTCAGAACTGATAGATTTTAAACAAAGTACAGCATTAGTGATTAAATTAAAGCAGAGAGGTTATCCTGAAAGGTTTTACAATCCTGTAAGAAAGCAAGATTTTATAATAGAGAATTTCTGTTACAGCCAATGATTAAAGATACAAGTAATAATGTTCAAACTTGTGTTTTGAGATTTTCTTCTAATTGTGCTACAAGCAGTAAATATTGTTAGAAGGAACTGGAATATTGTAAAACTTCATCCTGCATTTGAAGATATTAAATTGAGAGTGGCTTTTGCCCGTAGTAAGAACTTGAAGGAGATTGTGTCCTAAAATATTAAGATAGGTAATATCTCAAAAAAGGGAAAATTAGGTTCTTACCTTGGTAATTTTCTTTCCTTTAGTCATAGCAGCTGAAGCCATTACGTATGGGTTGTGTCCATCAACCAGCAGGGGGAGATAGAGAGCACTCAAGTTTTCACAGTGCCTCATAGCCAGCCAGCTCCACTGCCTCTTCAGTATTTGAAGCTTCCAAAGCAGTATGGCAAACCGCAATGGGAATAACATGAACTTTCCTCACAGCGAACGATGGCCCCTTAACAAGGGCATGAACTCAAAAGGAGGGAATGAACACATCCTCCTGGAGGGAATAAATTTGTCCTCCTTATTGTATAACTGGAGGGGATACACGCAACCTCCTGGAGGGAAAGGACTCATCCTCCTATAAGTGAACATGAATCCTGAAGACTGTTTTCCAACTTTCTCCCAAGGAAGGAACTTCAGGAAACAAGAACAGAACCTGAAACAGATTCACAGCATACAGACAATCATACAGGGAGGGTTCATGGCTTCATCTGCTATGACTAAAGGAAAGAAAATTACCAAGGTAAGAACCTAATTTTCCCTTCCTTGTCATCAAGCAGATGAAGCCATTACATATGGGATGTAACAAAGCAATCCCTATATAGGATGGGAACAGGTCACACCACGCACTAGCACTTGTGCTCCAAAACATGCATCCCTCCTAGCAGCCACATCCAGCCTTTAATGTCGGGCAAAAGAGAGCTCAGAAGCTCATGTTGCTGCACTGCATATATCTTGACGAGAGAGTGCTCCAGTTTCAGCCCAAGAGGAAGAAATCGCTCTGGTAGAATGCGCCTTAAAGGCTACAGGCGGAGACCAGCCGGCAAGCAGATAAGCTGAAAAGATAGTTTCTTTGAGCCAGCGGGCAATAGTGGCTTTAGACGCTGGAGACCCTCTGCGAGGACCTGATAGCAAAACAAACAGATGATCATAGATCCTGAAAGAGATAGTAACTCGCAGATACTGCAGCAGAGTCCTGCGCACATCCAACAGGTGCAACTGCCCAAAAGATTCTGGAAACTCCTCCTTATCAAAGGAGGGCAAGAAAATAGGCTGGTTTAGGTGAAACGCTGAAACTACCTTAGGCATGAAGGAAGGCACGGTCCGAACAGTGATCCCGGACTCTGAGAACTGCAGAAATGGGACTCTACAGGACAGCGCCTGGAGCTCTGACACCCGTCTCGCCGAAGTAATGGCCACAAGAAAAACGGCCTTTAGTGTCAAATCTTTCTCCGATGCTCGCCGAAGCGGCTCAAAAGGAGAAGCCTGCAGGGCTTTCAAAACTAGACCCAGGTTCCAAGCTGGACAGGGTGCTCGCACGGAAGGCCGGAGCCAAAGCACCCCACTAAGAAACCGTGCCACATCTGGATGAGCAGCTAAAGACACGCCTTCAACCTTACAATGAAGGGAGGCCAACGCTGCCACTTGCACCCGCAGGGAATTATAGGGAATTATATTATTTGTACACCATCCTGCAAAAAGTCCAGAATCGGCGAGACAGGAGCCCGCATGGGTGTGATCGCTTTTGAAGCACACCAAGACTCAAACTGGCGCCAAATCCTGGCATAAGCCACGGAAGTGGAACGCTTGCGGGCCTGCAGGAGAGTGGAAATGACTGTGTTTGAATAGCCTTTGTCCCTCAATTGCGCCCTCTCAATCGCCATGCCATAAGACCAAAGCGGCAGGCAGCCTCCATGGCTACCGGGCCCTGTGACAACAGGTTCAGTACCAGAGGTAAAGGAAGGGGAGCCTCCACTAGCATCTGTCGGAGGTCTGCATACCAAGGCCTCCTGGGCCAATCCGGGGCGATGAGGACCACTTCTCCTGGGTACAGCCGAATCCGCAGGAGCATGCGCCCTATCAAGGGCCATGTAGGGAACACATATAGTAGGCCCGGAGGCCAGGGCTGAGTCAAGTCATCCAACCCTGCCGAGCGAGGATCTCTCCATCTGCTGAAGAAGCACGGGACTTTGGCATTTGAACTTGTCGCCATAAGATCCATCACGGGCTTGCCCCATTTGGCACATATCTGCAGGAATACTTTGTCTGCTAGTTCCCATTCTGCTGGATCGATCTGATGCCTGCTTAGATAATCGGCTTGCACGTTGCTCTGACCGGCAATGTGAGCTGCCGACAGAAACTGAAGATGCAGCTCGGCCCAGAGGCAAATCTGTTCGGCCTGCGCGGCCAGTGCTCTGCACTGAGTGCCGCCTTGTCGATTTAAGTAGGCCACTGGTGTCGTGTTGTCCGACATCACTCTGACAGCCAATCCTTCCAGGGTCACTTGAAAGGCCAGAAGCGCCTGAAACACCGCTTTCAACTCCAGGCGGTTGATGGACCACTCCGATTCCTCGGGTGTCCATAGACCCTGGGCATGCTTCCCCTTGCAATGTGCGCCCCAGCCCTTCAGGCTGGCATCTGTCACTACTAGACACCAATCGGGGAACGCCAGCAGCATTCCTCGCCGCAGCATGCTGTCTGAGAGCCACCACTCCATGCTGAGTCGGGCCGCAGGGAGCCAAGAAAGTCTGCATTGATAATCCTGAGAAACTGGAGACCATCTTTGAAGTAGGGAATATTGTAGAGGTCTCAGGTGCGCTCTCGCCCAGGGCACCACTTCCAATGTGGCTGTCATCGATCCCAGCAGCTGGACAATGTCCCAAGCTTGCGGGCAGGGCATCCTCAGGAGCAAACGGACCTGATTCTGAAGCTTGCACCGCCTTAGCTCGGGTAGGTATACATAGCCCGAGTCTGTGTCGAACCTGGCCCCCAAATATTCTAGAGATTGCAAGGGGATCAGGTGACTTTTGGCCATATTGACGACCCAGCCTAGAGATTGAAGTACTGAGACCACTCTGGCTGTAGCTTGATAGCTCTCTGTTACAGAGTCTGCTCTGATGAGCCAGTCGTCTAGGTACGGGTGAACCCTGATACCTTCTCGCCTGAGCAAAGCAGCTACTACCACCATTACCTTCGAAAGGGTTTGGGGAGCTGTGGCGAGGCCAAAAGGCAAGGCCTGGAACTGGAAATGTTTTCCCAACACTGCAAACCTGAGAAACTTCTGGTGCAGGGGCCAAATTGGTATGTGCAAGTAAGCTTCTTTCAGGTCTAGAGACGTGAGAAACTCTCCTGGCTATACCGCAGCAATGACGGAGCGCAGGGTTTCCATGTGGAAATGCTGCACTCTCAGGGACTTGTTTAATTCTTTTAAGTCCAGAATAGGGCGAAAAGACCCACCTTTTCTCGGCACCACAAAGTAGATGGAGTATCGGCCGTAGCCGTGTTCGGCGGGAGGTACCGGGGACACGGCCCCTACCTGAATCAGACCTTGCAAAGTCTCCTCTACCGCCGGTCATTTGGCGGCAGAACCGCATCAGGACTCCACAAACACGTCTCTTACTGGGGCGTTGAATTCTATTCTGTAGCCAGCTCTGATCAGATCCAGAACCCACTGATCTGAGGAAATATTGGCCCACTCCTCAGCAAAGAGGGAAAGACGTCCTCCGATGACAGGAAGCGAGGAGGGGGCCGGCGCACCATCATTGAGAGGGTCGCCCCTGAACTCCAGGCCTTGAGCCGGTGGCTGCGGAACGCTTGTCCGAGCGAAAGGAGTTCCTCTGCTGAAAAACGGGCACAAGAAGTGAACCCAGCAGAACACCCCGGGCGGTACCTTCTAGCTTCACGGAAGCGAGGTCTATAAGAGGAGTGGACCGCCTAGCCCTTGGAGGAAGGCCTCGGCCTATCTTCGGGCAAGCACTGGGTTTTAGGATCTCCCAGGCCTTTAACAATTTTTTTTCCAACTCCTCACCAAATAGGAGAAGGCCTTGAAAGGGCAACTTCACCAACCTTTGCTTAGAGGCCATGTCCGCTGCCCAATGTCGTAGCCAAATAAGACGGCGAGCCGCCACTGCTACTGCCATTTGTTTAGCCGAAGCTCTGACAATATCATAAAGGGCATCAGCCAAAAAGGACAAGGCCGACTCCAGCCGCGGAGCCACATCCGAGAAGGGCTCCGCTCCATCTCCGGGCTGTTCCGCTGTCTGTTGCAACCACACCAGGCAGGATCTAGCAGCATAACAACTGCATGCAGACGCCCGAACAGTAAGACCTGCAATTTTCAAAGGACCGTTTAAGTGCTGCTTCCAGCCTACGGTCTTGTATATCCTTCAGGGCAACTCCTCCTTTCACAGGGAGGGTAGTTCTCTTTGTCACCGCAGTGACTAGGGCATCTACTATAGGCATTGCAAAGCGAGCCAAATGCTCCTCACGCAGAGGGTATAATTGCCCCATAGCCCTGGAAACTTTCAAAGGTCCCTCGGGGTCAGCCCACTGAGCGGAAATAAGCTCTTGGATGGAGTCATGCAAAGGAAAGGCTCGAGCAGGATTTTTGGTACTAGCCATCCTAGGATTCACAGAGGAGGCCGTGCTACTGTCAGGCTCTTCAATAGAAAGGACCTGTAGGGCATCTGAAATAAGCGCTGGCAGCTCATCACAGTGGTAATTCTACACCTGACTCTGGCTCCTCAGACCACGAAGGCCTGCCAGAACTCTCCGAATCCTCACAGCCCGACCACGGGCGGGCGGGGGGGGGGGGGGGGGGGGAAGGTGCACCACAATCTGAAGGGGAATTAGCCCTTCTACGCTTTTCTTTATGCCGATTATCAAGGAAAATAGCCTCAGCAGGCAGTCCCAGGCCAGAATCCACCGGGGGGGGGGGGGGGGGGGGACACAATAGAAGGGGCCTCAGACGACCCTTGAGGGAGAGCTCTTTTCAGCATGTATGCTTTGTGCAATAACAACACAAAATCAGAGGAGAAAAACTCGCCCTGGGCACCGAGATCCCGTCCGGGGCTAGCCGCTCCCTGAATAGCCTCAATTCGAGGTCCCCTCCCCCCCCCCCCCCCCCCCCCCCGGGCTCAGGGCTCTCCGTCTCTGAGGGGGAAGAATCATCGCTCGCCATGCTTGGGCCGGCTCTTACACCTGTACAGCACGATTTACAGAGCCCCGCTGCTGATTTGCGCTTGCCACACCGGGAACAGCGCTTTACATTCTCTGCAGCCATCCCCGAAAACGGCAGGAAAATTCAAAATGGCGGTTTTGTGCCAAAAATGCCCCGATCGCGGGTCCACCCCGGAGGAGTTAGAAAACATTCTTACCTCACCTGGACCGAGTATCACAGCTCCGGTCCCATAGAAGAATCAAAGGAAAACCTCTGTTCCATTTTTTTTTTTTTTTAACGCTGTGAGGAAAGCAGAGGTAATAAGAACTCCGGAGGCTCAGATGAGTGGGAAAGGCAGGGGAAGGCGAACCAATGTGCCTGCATCCACTGAGTGCGAAAGGACAGGGAAAAAAGCAAGCTAATATGTCCACATCCACGGGGGCATGGGTAAGGCAGGGAAAGGGCTAACCTATGTGCCTTCAAAGTGAAGCTGCTATAGCCTCTAACACCCCGGCTAACAACTGGCAAGCCAGGAGCCACCCCTAGGCAGATTTTTGATGGAGCTCGAAGAAGCTGCAGCCACCCTGCTTGGGGAGATAGAGAATACTGAAGAGGCAGTGGAGCTGGCTGGCCATGAGGCACTGTGAAAAGTTGAGTGCTCTCTATCTCCCCCTGCTGGTTGATTGGCACAACCCATACGCAATGGCTTCATCTGCTTGATGACAAGGAATTGTGTTTTTGGACACTTTAAGTGTACACAATGTTCATTGTGCAATATGTTGCAAATTAAGGAGTTTAGAAATCCTCATGATGGTAAATTGTATCGTTTTCAGCATTTTTCTACATGTAAGAGTGCATTTGTGATCTATGTGATTGTTTGCCCAAGTAAAAAATTGCATGTGGAAATGACACGTTGCTGTTTGAATTCAAGTTTTGAGCATAAATCTAATTTGAAGATGGGTCATATGAATGCTCCCCTTGTGGATCATTGTACGGATAAAATGCATAACTTTAAAGATTTAAGATGTTTTGTCATCGATAGAGAACAATCATAGTATCGTGGTGGTAATCGTATGCAGAAGTTACAGAGACGTGAGGCACAGTGGATATACAAATTGAACTCTTTACAACCTGTGGGTCTAAATCAAGAAATTGAATGGGCTGCACTTCTCTAATGAATACTGTAATATTCAAGACTGGACACTATGGGGTATCTATGATGATGATGTAGTATGTGATATCAAAGTTCAGTAAGGAATGGTTTTAAAATTTATTTTTTCTATTTTTGGTAATGGTATTTCTGTTAGATTTAATATTTGTAAAATTTTAATTGTACATTTGTTATAAAGTTGTACACTGGTGAATGACGTGTATAGTATCCCTCCTTATTAAAGCATCTGACACTAGCAGCACCTAGCTGAGATGAAAAGCTTGTCTGCTACATACACAGCAACTGCAAAGTAAGCATCATATTTGTGCTTTCAAATGTTTTAAAATATTTTTAAATGTCTGGTTTTTCATATTGAGTTACTTGTTTTGTTTTTTTCAGATTGGTTACCTGTAGATCTCAAGACCCTGATGAAGCCATACTATTTGATGAAATGGGTCCCATTGGTTCAAGCATAGCAGCGTTGAGTACACTGCTTTTGCTTTAAGTTTTGGTAACCACAGGCGCTTTAAAAACCGATGCTTAATTTTGTATTGTGGAAGTGATTTTTACAACTGCATTTCTGATGCATATGTGTGGATTAGTTTCCTTGATTCACTGAATACATTTTGATAGCTTTGCACTCTATTGGAAGACTCTTTTTGTGTGCTTGTCCACCCTTCAACATACTATTTAATAAAATTCCCTTTCTTCCTTTTTTTTTTTTTTTTTTTGGTAAGCAATAGACAATTCTTAGCAGCAACTACAAAATTGGTCAATTTAAATTTCCCAAGTTCTATCAATTTTTTCCTCTGTTATTTATTTATTGACCGCCGTTATAAACATATTCACACCATATAAGACCATTTTGAGACAAACTGATGACTGTCCAAAGTAACTACAACCTAGAACTTGTTCTGGCATTGCCCAATGGTGGCATGCTTTTGTACAGTACTGTGTTGGCATATTTCTGTACTTTGGAGATTCGAGTTCTAAGTTCCTCCTGGTTTATTGTTTGACCACTCTGCTGTCCCCAGGGGTTCAGCCAAAGACACTAGAAGTTTCTTAAACATGCCACTTTGTTGGCAAGAAAGAATATAATATTGAACTGGCTGTTGATCTCTTTGGCACAATGGAAGTTGTTGGTAACTTCCCTACTAAACTACAGAAATAAATTGCTGTAGAAAATCTAGAATCACAAAAAGGTGTACTGTTTCAGAGAACCTGGGAGCCTTTCTAATAGACCTCAATGACTCATGCAGGCATGTAGTAGTATTTTGAAAAATTAAGCAGACCTTTGATATTATGAAGGCAGGAAATAGGAGGGGAGAGGGGGGGTTCTAGTTGGGGGGGGGGGGGTTGTAGGGTTGATGATGTTGACATTTCTCATTTTACTGTTTATATGAATCTGGGCTCTTGAACATACACGATTCAAAAGTTGTAATATAGTTACAGTATACTCTACATCGTTTTTGTTATGTATTTTGGAAATCTTTAACAAAAGATTAACCCACAGCAGTGTACAGTAGGTACAAATTGGCATAAAATAAACTTACCATTTTGTTAACATAGAGGCATATTTTCAAAGCACTTTGGGAGGCTAAGTGCTTTGAAAATGAGCTTGATAATGTCACAATCACAGGAGCGGTGAGCTCTTGGACCGCAGCCGGAGCTGCAGCAGACAAGTCTCCTAGGCTGGCACAAGGCAGGAACAGAGGCAAGACTACAAGAGCAGACAGGACAAGGCAAGGCCAGACGAGAGAGGACAGGGTTAGACTGAGCAAGGCAGGACAAGGCAAGGCTAGGTGAGCCATGATTAGACAAGGCAAGACAAGGAAACAAGGTTAGAACTCGGAGACGGGGCAGGCAGGGCTGGAGCTTGACGGAGACGGGGCAGGCAGGGCTGGAGCTTGCTTGGCAGGAACTCGGAGACGGGGCAGGGCTGGAGCTTGCTTGGCAGGAACTCGGAGACGGGGCAGGGCTGGAGCTTGCTTGGCAGGAACTCGGAGAAGGGGCAGGGCTGGAGCTTGCTTGGCAGGAACTCGGAGACAAGGCAGGGCTGGAGTTTGCTTGGCAGGAACTCAGAGACAAGGCAGGGCTGAAGCTCAGCAGGAACTCACAGGCTGGAAGTGGACACACGAGGCAGGCAAGACAGGAACAAAGACCTCATTGTGAAGGTGTTTGTGGGAAGCAGAAATCACCCTCAAATACCCCAGAGGACGAAGTGAATCTCAGCAGGTATCCCCGGAACTCCCATGCACTGCCCCTTGAAGAACAGGTCTTCAGCGTGCTCGCACCCTAAGAGAGCTGGGTCTGCTGACCCAGAAGCAAGCAGAAGCGTCCTGGAGTGGGATATGCCACAGGGCAGGGCGTTGCACCACTGAAACACCATGGGACCCAAGGAGCAAGGCAAGAGTGACAAAGATTCAGCCCAATGCTCCCAGTGTCGAAAGGTGAGCTGGGGGGCATGTCATTGTAGGAGCCGGAACACATAACAATAGTGAAATGATCAAACGAACATAAATACGATCAATGATGCAAACTTGGAGATGGCAAATTGGATCCTACAAATAGGAGCGATATAGTATGAGAAATATACACAAAACAGACCAGAACAATCATATCTCAAAATATGATAAATGACAGCAGCATACAAATGACACATCATAATGGGTTGCTAGGAAGCACAAAACAGATATGATATTCATTATGTCAGTATAATACAAATGAAATACATTAAAAGGCACACATCAGAACATTCAGTAAGGTATAAGGAACTGATCTTAGTACAGGGTGTGTGGCAAGCTAGTCCAGATATGGGAGAGTGGATAGTCAGTTGCCACATGTATTAAGGGCTTAAGAAAAAAGCCAGGCTTTCACCTGCTTCCTGAAGTAGAGGTAGTCTTGAAGTTGGCATGACCTCTCTAGGAGAGCGTTCTTTGAGGTCTCCATCTTATTCTTTAAGTATTCTGGCCCATCTTCTCAGAGGACCTTAAAAAAAATCAAACAGCGTTTTAAATCTGGCACTATAGGTACTGGTAGCCAGTGCAGTTTTTGCAGGAAGGGTGTGATGTGGCCACAAGGTTTGCAGCATTCTATCTACTGTGCTGTAAAATTCTGGATTATTTGGAGCTGGTGTAAACTATTTAGTATGACCAATGCACAGGGTGTTATAGTAGCATGGATCACTATGGTCACTCTTTTTAATATATGGATGAGATAAATTTTTGCAAATACACATTTAAAGGAAGCCACAGATGAAACTGCTATACCATTCTCTAAGATTTAATTCTGCAGTTTTTCAGTGTCTCATAACTGTATTATTAGGATGTATTTACCGCCTTTTTAAAGTAATTCACTCAAGGCGGTGTACCGTAAGACTAGATCAAACATGAGCAATAGGCAATTACAGCAGCACCACTTTCTCAGATATAGCCATTTATGTGCAGCTTTAAGAGCTACACTTGAAATGACTAAATCTGGGATTCAAGACACTTGACATCAAGTAACTGATAAAACAAATTTTAATAAGTATCCCTTACACAGCTTCTCCACAAATTCTAATGGGTCTCCAAATCCTTTCACCTAGCACCAGTTAATGCTTGAAGCTTGTCAAATTCAGACAAACTCACAATCCAGCGAAACCAGTGAAGAAAAACTGACACAACAAAGGGGGGCGGGAGTGAAAGGGTGCTCTCCATGGCTACAACACCTGGGAATCTCCCAAGCATATAACGCTTAGATAGATTTTATGTTGGCCTTGCACAGTTCCACAAACACTTTGTGCTGTCCTTTCATAAAGCAACTTATCAGACAAGAAAGGTCAATGATCTCCAAGTCATTTGGTAATATTTCTAAAAACAAAGCTCTCTGTTTGGGGAAGGTGGACTGCTCTCAATATCATAAACCCTGAATTGAGAATTGAAGGAACTGAGATTCTGATAAAAGAAGTTAGCGTTTCTGATGGATTCAGGCTGCTCTTTTATATCCTAATTTTCCCTGGCCTCACAAGCAGCTTACAGTTTCATTTGATGATTTTTAGAGCTATCAGTACTTAGTAAGTGGTCGTCATCATCAGTGAACAGGATTATTGAAATATAGGTCTTCAGAAGAAAAATATGAAAAAGCTTCTGGTTATTCATAATGGGGCAGCAAGATTGCTGATGGACCAAAAGGAGCGTGTCCCTGTTCATTAGTAGCAGAGCTTCACTGGCTCCAAATGGTGGTACAAACTCAGTTTAAAATTCTGGTTTTATTATTTTGGAGGGGATAAAATAAAAAAGATGAGGGACTTGAAAGATAGATTGGTAATATGTAGCATATGCAGGAATGAAAAGACTGCCGAATATTATTGTAAGCTATGGAATGGTGTCACATATATCATGTTGCAACATATTTGAGTATATGTCATGACCTTGAGAAATTAAGTTCTGTTTTTAGCCTTCAAGGTCCTCCATATTAATCATCCAGCTTATCTGAAGAATACCCTACAATGGTATCTGCCACAAAGAGCACTGCTATCCAGTCAAGGATGTCCAACTGCCCCATTAGTAGAAGTCAGGAAAGCATGTTAGCAGGCTAAAATCTTTTCTGTAGCAGTTCCAATGCTATAAAATAGCCTGCCCCATGATATCTAAAGTGAACCTTTATTTTAGTCTTTCCAGAAAAGAACAAAAGCTTTTTTATTTACAGGATATAATTAATATCCAGTCAGGAGCAACAAGGTGAAGCAGTTAGAGGTCATTGTAACCTTGTAGTGCCTTAGGGAGTATCAGCTTATTTTTAACATCTAGATATAATTTATGTACAGTTGGGCTGAATATCTAAAAAGGGTTTTTATTTCTGGTGTGATACAAGTCTGATGCTGACTTGTGTTTTCTCTGGTAGCATTTGGATATGATCTTAATTTAATGTTTTGTTTCTGTATCTTTCAATTGTTATTTCTTATAATTTTATTATTGTATACTATTTTTTTATTGTAAACCGCTTGGATTATCAATCAGATAAGGTGAACATAAATTATAAGTAAATGTTTCCCTTTACAGGAACTCAAGTCCAACACTTTTTTCTCTTTAGAAACTGTTGATAAGCATAAAATAGAACAAAAAAAACATATGGTGTTATAAAAGCATTAGAACAAATCTGTTTTAAAAAGCAAATAGAGATTAGCAGAGGAAAAGTCAACAAAGGGAGATGAATAGCTATATGCAATGGCTTAACAGTTTTGGATCATCTAAACTGACGTTCTCAACCCAGTCCTTGGGACACATCCAGCAAGTCAGGTTTTCAGGAGACCCACAATAAATATGCACGAGATAGGATTTGCCTACAATGGAGGTAGTGCATGCAAATTTCTTTCATGCCTATTCACTAGGGGTATCCTGAAAACCTGACTGGCTAGGTGTGTTCTGGGTTGAGAACCCTTGCTCTAAAAATTAAATCTTTGCTTGTTTTTATCCTTTGCTGCAAATGTCACACCAACAGACTTTCAGCAGAGGCTGTCAATGCTAAAAGAGTGGCAGAATTCAAGTACGCATAGGACTAGACTACAAATGTAAAACGGAGAACTTTTGTGAATGAAAATATAGATTAGGAAAAACAGGAGTTTTTATAATGTGTTTAAAACTGTTTTTGTGCTTAAATATCAAAATTTCTCTTCAGTTTCATAAAACAGTAGTACAGCTTCAAAACAACACTACTGGCAGTTCTGATTCAATAATCATCTGGTTTGATTTAAAGATATGTTATATGTTTACAAGAACAGACTACTCCTTAACCAGAGATAAAAGTTCCTTAATCCTCCTTGATGGAAAGTCCAAACTTTGTTCTCTTTAGAAACAGCTTTAATGACGACAAACATATAAGCTCCCACATGTTTAAACAGTTATAACCCATTTTTACATAAGCATTTTATGTATATCATTGCTTTTCATGTAGTATTGTCCCTCAGATTACTTTATAACTGTTCAAGTCAAAATGCATGCACTATATTGCTAGTCTAGTACAATTGCAGAGAAATTAGATCTTACCTGCTAATTTTCTTTTCTTTAGTCCCTCCAGACCAATCCAGATTCTTAGGTATATGCACACCTACCAGCAGGAGGAGATTGAGAACTACTAACTTCAAAGTGTTCTTTATAAATAACCCTGTGCAGCCTACAGCCACCCAGTACTTCGTACTCAAGGCAGATGATAGATTAAACCCAAAACACCGCGAACACCTCAATAACTATGGAACAAATATCAGACAAACTTGGAATACAATAACCAATGAAAATGCTGAAAATTTGCAGCCTCCGCAATAGACGTTTTCTTGATCAACTCAAAGGTGGTGATCCCAGGTGGGTTCTGGACTGGTCTGGAAGAACTAGAGGAAAGAACATTAGCAAGTAAGATCTAATTTCTCCTCCCTTAGCATCCCCCCATGCTGAGATCGCTACCTTCAAGGAGGCTAATGCCAATCCTCTGCTCAACCCATCTTGCAAGAACGCCAAGATTTCCAGCAAGAATGACCTGAGGTATACAGCCCAATAATCCTGACTACACCCCTCAAATATCTGCCAACCTCTGATGCAGACTGAGGTAGTGGACTTCTAGATGGCAAAAAAGTGACTATGACTTTACCAGAATAACCTTTTTCAGAGCTTAGCCCTTTCAAAAGCCAAGCAATAAGACCATATAGACACAGGTCCTGCATCTGCACTGGCTCCTGCCTCAGGAAATCAGGGCAAAGAGTAAGTAAGAGAACTGACATTTTCAATGATGGTCTCAATGTATCAGCCATCTGACTGAGATCAGTGGATGAAAAGACAAATAGGGCTATTTTGTTAGTATCCTTTGTACTCGAACAAAATAAAGAATATTTACTATGTATTGTCTTTATCGTACTGCTTTGTTTCTTGGTCAGAAATTGTAGGTGTTTCCTGATTCATGTAAAGTAACACAAGACAGAAGAAAGAAATTTCTTACTGCAGCCCCGGAGGCTCATAATCTTGGGATGCAGGTTTTTGTTATGTTTCCTTGTAAATGTATTGTGAATCTCCCTCGGGGAACAGGTAGAGGACCAAGAGAACTGGGGATAACGCAATAACATCCGCTTAATCGGGGTGTCCGAGCCGGTGAAGGAAAAAGAACTGTGGGATTTGTGGAGTTTTGGCTGTCCCAGGAACTGGGCTTGGAACTGGATGGGCCACGCTTGAAAGCAGAGCGGGTGCACCACATTGGTGCCTTCAGGGAGGATTGGATTAAGCCCAGGCCAGTTATTGCCTGAATTTTTAACTTTGCGGAGAAGGCCCAGTTAATGACATGCTACAAAGCCAAGTGGGTGGTATCTTACAAAGATTCTCAGCTGCTGATTTTCCAAGACATTTCCACCAAAGTCAGTGAGCAACGTAAGCTGCTGCCCCCTATTGTACACAGTTATTCCAGAGGGGCATACGCTTCGCTCTACAATACCCTGCGAAGGTTCGGATCAATCATGATAATAAATCTCTCATGTTGGAATCCCCAAAGGCCCTAAAAGCTTTTTTGGATGAACACCCTGACTGAGAACTTTGTGTGGTCAAGCTTTTGCCAGAGATTGGGTGGCCTCCTTGGGGGATGGCACTTCACCCTCGCCTGGCTATGGGCAGCCCTCACCAGTATACATCTATGCCTTGCTCCTATGGACGACCTCGGTTTGGACTCTCTGTAGCTTTATGAGGGGGCAGCCTTCATGTTGGGACTTGAGACCAAGTCCCGTTCACCGTAATCTATATTAGTGCCTGTTGAATGTTGTTGTATTGTATTTTTGAGCACTTTTTTTTTTTTTGCAGCAAGGTCCTATGTTTTTCTTTTATATAAACTACTGCTTTTGTGGGTTTGGGGGAGGGGAACAATGTCAATTCTGTGAGGTTTGGGTGTGTATAGAACGAGTTTGGAGTGTGTATGAAGATTGCTTGTTGGTTTCTGGTTGTGCTGGAATGTGCATGATTTGGTTGAGGGGTGGGGGTTTTATTAGGTGGACGGGCTTCACTCATACTCAGGTGTTTATTAAGGGTGGCATACACTTTTCAGCTGGGTTTAGCTGGGAGACCCACTCGATTGCTTGGTCTTTTGATACTGGTGCTTTGATATGGATTTTTTCAGTGTGTGTTACTGGCGTCACTTGAGCTGAAAATTATCACCTTGAATGTGGATGGCATTCATTCCCCTGTAAAGAGAACCTGTATAGTGCAATCCCTTAAGAAAGATCATGTGGATATTGCTTTGCTACAGGAAACACATTTGAATGCCTCAGAACACCTGAAGCTTAAGAGTGATTGGGTGGGCAACAACTATTACTCTGCATTTAATAACAGGCAGAGGGGTACAGCCATTTTGTTCCATAAGAGAACATAAGAACATAAGCGCCACCATGCTGGGAAAAGACCAATGGTCCATCAAGCCCAGCATCCTGTCTCCGACAGTGGCCAATCCAGGCCTCAAGAGGTCCGGCAAAAACCCCAAAACAAAACAAAAATTTAAATTAATAATGTTCAATGGACTTTTCCTTCAGGAATCTGTCCAAACCCCCTTTAAACTCAGCAAGGCCAACTGCTGTCACTACATTTTCCAGCAACGAGTTCCAGAGTCTAACTACGCGCTGAGTAAAGAAAAACTTTATCCTATTTATTTTAAATCTACCACATTCTAGCTTCATCTTATGTCCCCTGGTTCTATTATTGTTAGAAAGTGTAAACAAACGCTTCACTTCTGTCCGCTCCATTCCACTCATTATCTTGTAGACTTCTATCATATCACCCCTCAGCCGCCTCTTCTCCAAGCTGAAGAACCCTAACCGTCTTAGCCTTTCCTCATAGGGAAGTCCTCCCATCCCTTTTACCATTTTCGCCACCCTTCTCTGCACCTTCTCCAATCCTTTGCCCTACATAATCTTTATCAGGACCTGGAGGGCAGATGTGATCTGGTGGCTGGGGAGCTTCAGGGGGTGATAGTAGTTGTCTGCAGTTTATACGCCCCTAACATGTATTCTTATAAATTCTCTGCCCAGTTACTGGCCAGACTTTCCACTTTTGAAGAGTACCAACTAATCATAGGGGGAGACTTTAATTCCACCAGTGACCCTACCACTGACTGTAAACCACCCAAAAAGCCAGCCAAAGATCAGGAGGCCAGAGGGGTTAATTTACTTGTCAACAATCTTGGAGTGCTTGATTTGTGGAGGACCTTACATACAAACGAGCGGGATTATACATTCTATTCTCACCCATGTGGGGTACACAACCAGCTTGACTATATTCTTCTTTTTCAGGTGTTTCTAGGTAGAGTGAACACAGCCTTTATTGAAGCTATAGCCCATTCGGATCACTCTTTGGTGGGAATCACACTTCGAATGGGGCAGGTGCATGGACCCTGTAGATGGCGCATGAATCCCTTTCTGTATCTTCAAGAGGAATCCCACAAGTATTTGCGAAGGGCTTGGAAGAACTATGTAGTGGAAAATACTATAGAGAAAGTGGGCGTTAGAACATACTGGGATCCAGCTAAAGCTGTCCTTAGGGACAAAATTATAGCTTATACTTCTCGACTTCATAAGAACAGGTTGCGTGATATTATAACCTTATCCAACAAGCCTCCGCAACTGCTTCCTCTTATCAGGAATATATGCAAGTGAAAAGCCAATTGCAGGATGCCCTAGATCAACGTGCTAGTTATAGTATACAGCTATATAAGTATCGGCTACACTGCTGGGGCAATAAAATGGGGAAGTTGTTAGCTTCTTTGGTGAAGCAACACACGGGGCAAAACTATATTAGTCGGATAAAAGGGGAGAGAGGGAACATACACTAAACAGGACATAGCTCAGGCCTTTGTTTGGTTTTATGAATCTTTGTACAACTCATGTCATTTTGATGAACAGGCTTGCACTTCCATTTTTCAGTCCTTGGACCTCCTTGCCTTGTCAGATGCCCAGGTGTAGGAGCTTAATGCTTCTTTTTAGGAAAAGAGGTGCAGACCATCATTCGGGGGCTTAAACTGGCTAAGGCTCCAGGACCGGTCAGTCTTGGCTCTGAATTTTACCAAATTCTGCAGGATTTGCTTGTCCAGCCATTTTTGGCTATGTGTGATGACTTGCATACTACCCAGGAACTGGGCTCTACAAAGAATCATGTATTTATTACAGTTTTACCAAAACCAGGGAAGGATGAGGAGCTGGTAGGATCCTAACACCCCATCTCATTACTTAATCAGGACGTTAAAATACTGGCTTCCCTCTTGGCATCCAGGCTGAACAGATTTCTTCCCCAGTTGGCTCACTCAGACCAGGTGGACTTTATTCCTGGCCGTTTTGCATCAGCTAACATTTTGAAGATTCTTTGGATCCTTTATGAGGGGAGGACCATTCCTGGGGATGCAATTCTGGCTAATCTGGATGTGGAAAAGGTTTTTGACAGGGTGATCTGGAAGTATCTGTTCTGGGTCCTGGCAAGATTTGGTATCAGGGGACCTTTATTGGAGTGAGTCCAGGCTCTCTATAAGACTCCCTCTGCCCAAATTATTCTTAAATACTCTTTTTCACTGGTGCTTCCATCTGGGTAGGGGCATGCAACAAGGATGCTCACTCTCTACGCTTCTTTTTGTTCTTTCTTTGGAGCCATGGCAGCAAACGTTTGACAGGATGGAGATTTGTTGGGTGTCCGGCTCAGAGTTTGAGGACTGCATAAATCTATTTGCAGATGACATGCTTCTGATTATAGACTAGGCAACTGTTAATTTGCCCCCGAGTTATGCGGATTATTTGTGAGTTTGGGGCCTTTGCAGGTCTAAAGATTAATTTTGCCAAGTTGGACGCCATGCCTCTCTCTCACCCTTGTTGAAGTGTTCAAATGTTCAATTTTCTCCTGTCCTGCGTGGGGGTGGGGATTAAATAACTTGGTGTTTTTCTAAGTGTAGACCCTACTTGACTGTATAAAAAGAATGTGTGCAATAAGTTGGAAGCCGTTAAACAGATTTGTGTTAGATGGAAGGATCTTCCAGTTAATTTCCTGGGAAGGTGGCCCTGCTTAAGATGGTGCTCCTTCCAAAATTGTTGTATCCTGTCCAGATGCGCCCGTTGTGGGTCACCCCACAAGATGATAGGCTTTACAGGTCTATTGCTGGTTCCTTTATTTGGCAAGGAAGACACCCTCATATTAGTTTTTCTAAGTTAATTTTGGATTGGAGCTTGGGTGGGGTCTGCTTGCCTGATGTTACTAAGTTGATAAGGTGAATCCACGAGCTCCATACCCACCAGGCTTTTGTTTTGCCCCTGGGGACTTTTGGAATGGCTGGTGTGCGCTCTATTTTAATGCAATCAGCAATACTATTTTAAACTAAGGGGATCTCTAAAAGGTAATACATACTTGTGGGCCTTGAGTAGAGCTTGGTCATGGTGGAGGCGTACTATAGGTGGGGCTCAGGGTGTTGATCCCTTTTTGACATTACAGGGGAATGTCAACTTCCCGGCTGAAATGGCCACCACTCCCTTTGGGGTTTGGCGTGGCAGGGATTATACATATTTAAGAGAATTAGAGTCGATTGGGGATGGCCATTTTCCATCCACTGATCAGCTCAGATGGGCATGGGCCCTTCCCAATAAACATTTTTTTGCATTCCTACAGGCCCGCTACTATTACTTATCCATGATATGGCAGCAGGACCATATGGTCTCTTTTACCAAATTGGACAAGGTGTTTCTCCAGTTGCCACCTGCGCTGAATAAGCTCTCTCAGTGGTACCAAATTTGTAGGGGTAATAGGGGAGCTCCCCATTTGGACTTTCTTGCCCAGACTTGGGGATCTGATATGGCCCAGACTGTCTCTATTAAACACCTTATCACTAGACTGAAGTGATATATGACTAGACTGAAGGGGGCTCAGATGGGGCTGTGGAAACCCTACAATGTTCTAGATTCCAGATGGGTGTTGGCACCCTCCTACATTCTTTTTTGGAGTGTCCAGCTCTGCAGGGCTTTTGGTCAGTTGTGGTTGAAGACCTAGAGTGAGTGCTTCAATTGAGTTTTGAATGGTTTTATTGCATGCTGCTGATGGGAAACGATTTGTTTTTGAGGTAACAGGGACTCATGGATTGTCAATGTCAGTTTGTTTTACTGGTTGTACTGTTGGCTAAGAAATGTATCCTACAGGTCTGGGTAACTCAGGAGGCACCCTTGCCTGCTACTAGACTGAACTTGATGAATGAGATGGTGACTTGGGCTGCTTCTCAGTATCGGCCTCCCATTCCTGAAGGCCGCCGACAGTATTGTGAATTGTGGAAAAGGTTCCTGGAACTGCATATGACCTCTTAATCTAATGGAGAACATTTCTTTTTTTCCAGTGCTGTATGGTGAAGCTCATGGGATGTTTTTTTTAGATTAGTACAGGAGGGTGGAGTGTGATTGCTGTATGGGAGTTCTTATTATAAAATACACCAGTGGCCCCTGTTGGGCCCTAAGGACACAGTCTCTATATTGCTGGCTAATGTGATGTTGTCACTTGGTATTGGGTTGCTTTGACAGCATAGCTATTGCTTGCACTAGTATGGTGCTGGTGTCAATAAAGGTATTTAAAAAAAAAAAAAAAAGAGTCTTAACCGTCATAACCTTCAGAGTAGCTCCACAAAGCAGCTCATGAGGAGCCTGCCTGAAGACCTTTCAGGATCAAATTAAGATCCCACTGGGGACAAAAGGGCCCGGGGAGGGGGGGCGGTTGCAAGTGATTAACGCCCTGTAAGAACCAGACCACATCCGAATGAGCAGCTGAGGAATTGTTCACAAGCCCCCTGAAACAGGCCAAAGCCACCGTCTGAACCTTCAACAAGTTCAAGGCCAGACCCTTCTTGAAGAAAAGCCAGAATATGAGGTAGAGAAGCACGAAAGGAAGACAGAGCCCACTCACCACAGCAGAACTCAAAAGTCGCCACACCCTAGCAAAGGCTGCAGAAGTCTAACCCCTTTCTAGCCTGCAAAAGTGTAATGATAATTGCGTCCGGATATCCCTTCCTCCTCGAACCTGACTGCTCAGGAACTAAACTGTAAGATCAAAGAAGGATGGATCATCCATCAGAATGGGCTGCTGAAGAAGGTGGCCCCACACCACAGGAACAGGAAGAAGATCGTCCACCAGACGGCAAGTGAGGTCCACATACCACAGCCACCTAGGCCAGTCCAGCCCGTGCTGCAGTCTGCGCCGCAGCACCCTGCCCACCATGGGCCAGGGAGGAAACACATAGAACAGAGTTGGACAGCCACTGCTGAAGTAGAGCACCAACGCCAAGTTCCCACCAGCAACTGAAGAAGTGAGGGAGTTTGGCATTATCCCTCTTCACCATGAGGTCCAAAGATCGAAGACCCCACCGGGAGGATATGAGAGCAAAGGCTTTGCTGGAAAGCTCTCATTCCACCGGGTCCAACATGTGTCAGCTAAGAAAGTCCACCTGAGTGTTGAGAGACCCTGCAATGTGTGCCACAAAGATGTCCAGAAGGTTCCTCTCAGCCCAGGAGAAGAGGAACTGAGCCTCCAAGGTCAGGGAGGCACTGACTGAGTGCATCTGAACAGACTGACAATGAATCATGGGGGTAAACACCTCCAGGGCTCTCCGAATCACCCGGAGCTCCAGAAGATTGAGGCCATCCTCCGCCAACCACACGCCCTGGGCCACTAGGTGCTGACAGTGAGCACCCCAGTCTGAAAGAACGGCATCTGTGGTGACAACCACCAAATCTGTGACTGCGAGGGAGTTGCCCAGTGAGAGGTTGCCCCGAACAAACCACCATGACACAACACCTCGCAGCACATGTCCAAATCACAGGGACCAGAAGATCCTGCTTGAGCGGAGAGTAATGGCACGGCAAGAAGATCTGAAGTGGCTGCATATAAGCTGTCCAACTTTGCCACCATACAACTCAGTACCTTCATCTAGTCCCAAGGGAAAGGATGGCCCAAAAGAGGAAGATGGCCCAAAAGGATGGCCTCTTCCCAGAGGAAGAGGGTAGGAAAACCTTTCCTGACCAGGTGTCGAAACGGGCTCCCAAGGTGACTCTTGGCAAAATTGACCACCCAGCCCAGGGACTGAAGTGACATCACCTTGGCAGTCCTGATGTCACTGATAAAGCTGTCCTGATAGGAAGAGGCTCTGATCAGCCAGTCATACAGGTAAGGAGGCACCCTGATGCCCTGGCAGCAGAGGAAAGCCACTACCACTACCATCACACCTTGGAAAAGGTCCTGGGAGCTGTGGCAAGGCCGAAAGGCAGGGCCCAGAACTGAAAATGCCTGTCCAAGACCGCAAAGCAAAGAAACCACTGGTAAGGAGGCCAAAGCGGGATCTGAAACTAGGCTTCCTTGAGATCCAGGGAGGTAAGAAACTTGACAAGTTGGACCAAAGCGATCATAGACCAAAGAGTCTCCATTCTGAAATAGGTGACCTTGGGCGCCTTGTGACCCCCTTGAGGTCAAAACCTGGATAAGAAGCACCACCCTACATGGGGACCACAAAGAAAATGGAGTACCTCACCAGATCTACCTTGTCCATGGCACTGGAATCACAGCACCCAAACGGGGGAGCTCCTCTAAGGTGCTCCTTACCGCAGCTCTTTTGGATGGAATCCTGCAGAGATTCCAAGAAAAAAATCTGCAATAGGGGAGGAAAACTTCAGCCTGTATATATCTCTGACTAGCTCCAGGACCCACTGGTCTGAGGTGACACGAGTCCATCCCCTGAAAAAGCTAGACAACCAGCCTCTGATGACAATCGAGGAGGAATCCTGAGCACCTCTCTTGTCCTCCTGAAGACGGCTTGGATGAATATCAAGATCTGGGAAAACAAGAAGTACGTCCCAAACTATAATGCCGATATTCCCGAAAACAAGAGCGAGACTGAAAAGAACGAGACAAAGGCCTCGGCCTATCCTCTGGCAGCTGGTGGACCCTCCCAAGACTTTGACTAGCTTCTCCAGATCCTCAACAAACAAAAGCCATTCCCTGAAAAGGAACTCAGTAAGGGGTGGACTTGGATGCCACATCCACCAATGAGTTTCACAATCACAAATACCCCAGAACCGCCAGAGCCATCTGCTTTGCAGATGCTTGAATAATGTCACAAAGAACATCACCCCAAAAGGCCAAGCCCACCTCTAGGAAGGGAAGATCCATAGATCCTGAAGCCAGGCCCCCAGCTGGATGACACTCAGACAAGCTTGGGCCACACAGGAACAAGCAACCAACACCTGCAAGTAAGGGCCAACACCTCAAAGGAGGACTTCAAAACTGCCTCAATCTTGGAGTCCTACATATCCTTGAGGGAAGTATCCCCCTGAACAGAAACCATGGTTTTCTTAGTTCACTGCATTGACCAAAGAATCCACTGCCAGGAACCTTAAAGATTCCATTTCCACAGAAGTCAGCAGGTAAAGGCAAACCATGGCCCGCACAATCATAAGACCCGCATCGGGCATGTCCCACTGGGCATCAATTAATTTACGCACGGCCTCGTGAATATGAAAGGTCCTGGACGGCTTTCTGGTGCCCAACATGAGGGGATTAGAGGCCACAGGACAAAGCTGGGCGTGATATGAAGAATATTCACAGCCCTCGTTATCAGCTCCTACCTGTGGAATAAACGGACCATGGACGGATCATCTCCATCCTCAGGGGGAGCTCATGGGCAATGGGAACAGCGCTTAGCTGTCTCGGAGAGGGCCGCCATGAGGTACTCACTGCTAAGAAGGCCCCCCCCCCCCCCCACATTACCCAGAGGCTTCCCTGCTCAAAAGCAGACCGGGAGTTGCTCACTGCATGGTAAAATGCTGTCTACTGTCTCTGGCCTTAGTCCAACCCTCTCCCCCTTTTCAGGCTTTTTGTTTTTTAAATTTAAAGAGGAGAGAGACCAGAGGCAGGAGAAAAGCACGAGGTGGGAGGGGGAAGAGACCTAAGTGTTCCCAAGGCTGCACAGATCACCACACACTGACCCCCAGCTTGAATGAGCTCAGAAACTGGGAACAGGAGTCAAGGTCCCAATCCAGGAGAAATTGTCAGATACGTCCACCAGGTATACTAGTACAATAAGCATTGGGGCTTAAGGTACAGTGTAATTCTGTGTCCTGCATTGATCTGTTACCACGCTAAGGAAACAGGTATTTTATATGGGTACTTTGAATTCGACTCCTTATAAAAAATGCAGCAGTACAAACATACCCCTGTTTCGTGTGGCAATCCCAACACAGCCTATTCAAAGTGAATGGGTTATGTTAGCATTACCGCACCAACAGCTCCTAGTGCAGCTTTGTAAATGGAGGGGGGGGGGGGGGAATAGTGTTTCTCCATACTTTGTGGACCCGTCAACTGTCAACCTATCTAACTCTTTTGAAAAACAGTTATTGGTTATTTAACAAAAATTATACCTTTTACACTCATAGGATTTATCCTTGATAAATCTGAAATGTTTCCAATTCAGGGTGTAAGTACAAGACTTTTTGTATGGAAAGCATGTATTGTTGGGAAGAATGTGTTATGCAAAAGTGGGTTCAAAGTGACCCTCCCTGTTTCTGGCAATGGAATATACAGTTGCACAACTTATTGATGCTACAATTGAGAGGAGCAAACTATTTATAAATTTAGGAAGAGGTTTCTAGCCATCTGGCAAGCCCATGTACAAGTTTGGGCACTCAAAAGCACAGAGTTTTATTCTTAACTCCTTACATTATAATTGGAATGGAGAACTATGTTATCAGGAGGTGTAAGAACAAAAACCTCCTGGTATATTTTTTTTCCTTTTAGTATCATAATATGAAGGTGGAATGGATGGGAGGGGAGAAGAGAGGATACTCTTTATAATATTAAAATGTGAAATTGTTCACAAAACGATACTGTTCCGGTTAGTTGTTACATTTCTTGATTTTACTGTCATCTTTTTCTTTATTGAAAAAAAACATATATTGGATATAAAAATAATTGGTACAAACCATGCATTTTATAACCAGATAAGGATTTAGACAAAGACATATGCAATACTATAATTATAATCTTTGCTCTAATATAGATGCCACCCAAAAAATATTTACAGTGGTGGAAATAAGTATTTGATCCCTTGCTGATTTTGTAAGTTTGCCCACTGACAAAGACATGAGCAGCCCATAATTGAAGGGTAGGTTATTGGTAACAGTGAGAGATAGCACATCACAAATTAAATCCGGAAAATCACATTGTGGAAAGTATATGAATTTATTTGCATTCTGTAGAGGGAAATAAGTATTTGATCCCCCACCAACCAGTAAGAGATCTGGCCCCTACAGACCAGGTAGATGCTCCAAATCAACTCGTTACCTGCATGACAGACAGCTGTCGGCAATGGTCACCTGTATGAAAGACACCTGTCCACAGACTCAGTGAATCAGTCAGACTCTAACCTCTACAAAATGGCCAAGAGCAAGGAGCTGTCTAAGGATGTCAGGGACAAGATCATACACCTGCACAAGGCTGGAATGGGCTACAAAACCATCAGTAAGACGCTGGGCGAGAAGGAGACAACTGTTGGTGCCATAGTAAGAAAATGGAAGAAGTACAAAATGACTGTCAATCGACAAAGATCTGGGGCTCCACGCAAAATCTCACCTCGTGGGGTATCCTTGATCATGAGGAAGGTTAGAAATCAGCCTACAACTACAAGGGGGGAACTTGTCAATGATCTCAAGGCAGCTGGGACCACTGTCACCACGAAAACCATTGGTAACACATTACGACATAACGGATTGCAATCCTGCAGTGCCCGCAAGGTCCCCCTGCTCCGGAAGGCACATGTGACGGCCCGTCTGAAGTTTGCCAGTGAACACCTGGATGATGCCGAGAGTGATTGGGAGAAGGTGCTGTGGTCAGATGAGACAAAAATTGAGCTCTTTGGCATGAACTCAACTCGCCGTGTTTGGAGGAAGAGAAATGCTGCCTATGACCCAAAGAACACCGTCCCCACTGTCAAGCATGGAGGTGGAAATGTTATGTTTTGGGGGTGTTTCTCTGCTAAGGGCACAGGACTACTTCACCGCATCAATGGGAGAATGGATGGGGCCATGTACCGTACAATTCTGAGTGACAACCTCCTTCCCTCCGCCAGGGCCTTAAAAATGGGTCGTGGCTGGGTCTTCCAGCACGACAATGACCCAAAACATACAGCCAAGGCAACAAAGGAGTGGCTCAGAAAGAAGCACATTAGGGTCATGGAGTGGCCTAGCCAGTCACCAGACCTTAATCCCATTGAAAACTTATGGAGGGAGCTGAAGCTGCGAGTTGCCAAGCGACAGCCCAGAACTCTTAATGATTTAGAGATGATCTGCAAAGAGGAGTGGACCAAAATTCCTCCTGACATGTGTGCAAACCTCATCATCAACTACAGAAGACGTCTGACCGCTGTGCTTGCCAACAAGGGTTTTGCCACCAAGTATTAGGTCTTGTTTGCCAGAGGGATTAAATACTTATTTCCCTCTGCAGAATGCAAATAAATTCATATACTTTCCACAATGTGATTTTCCGGATTTAATTTGTGATGTGCTATCTCTCACTGTTACCAATAACCTACCCTTCAATTATGGGCTGCTCATGTCTTTGTCAGTGGGCAAACTTACAAAATCAGCAAGGGATCAAATACTTATTTCCACCACTGTACGTATAGATTTCTATCAACGCCATACATCATTTTACGGTGTGGACGTTGTTTTGAACTTTAAATTGTAGCGTTTCTTTATATTGACTTTTATCTCGATTACATGGTCTATGCATCAGCTCGTTCATAATATGTTTTAGATATAAGTATAGACTTTCATCAGCTTTCATTATCAAATTTAGCTGTACCTTGTGTATTGTAAGTTTTTATATATAAGTGTACACCGTTTAACATAATTGTTTAACTAGAAAGTCATCCTTAGAGAACGCACACCTTTCAGTTTTAAACATTCCTTTTTATTTCTATTTCTATTTACCTCTTCATTTATCGGCATTCTCCGACTATCACCATTTGTTCAACAGGCAATTCTGAAACGACCCGAATGTTAATTCTTTCGGATGTCAATTTCTTTTAGCAGTTCTATCTAGTAAATTCTGCATAAAACGTTTGTGACGAAAATTTATTCTGTTTTCCCTCAAGAATATAATATATATTATTTTTGAGTTGATCTGTGTTCATGTACCTGTAGGGCCTATGCCATTCACCATTCCATATGTAAACGCGGTGGTAAATAAAATTTTTTTATATATTGATTTTTCACATATTTGCATATTCATTTATATATATTTTTGTCTAGATTTGTCCGAATTTGAATGTATCTTTGGATGAACATATGAATATTGTATAAGCCAATTTATAGGTATGTTAAAACCTTTTTAAATCACACCGTTGTAAGCCTATTATGTTTGCCACATATATCTTTTGGTCGCATCATTATATTATATATGTCTTTTGGTTGTATTATCATTTTTCCTTTTAATTTTTATTTTTTATAAGATAACACTATATGTCTATTGCTCATACTTCCACCATTGCAATTATATATTGCGGTTTATTGTTGATCTATTATTTTAAATATATATATGTATTTATTAAGTTTTATGATATTTGTGTTGTATGTTTTGTTTTTAGACCCCTGAGGAAGGCCTCTTTGGCCGAAACACGGACCGTGTAGGGTCTTGTGCAATAAATTTGGCTTTTTATATCTTTGAGTCTGGTCCTTTTGGATTCTTCCGTTCTTTTGTTTTTTCTGTTGTTTTTTACGGGAGAATTGGACTCTCTTTGTTGATGCGGTAAGTAAACCACTTGCCACACAGCCACCTATTTATGAGGTGGTAGGGGCTCCCGTGATTACCGCCGGGTAAGCCCATAGTGCTAAAAAAATAAAAAATATTTTTTAAGTGCCGGATATGGCGCATGCTGGGGGCAGGCACTACAGTCAGGCTCCTGCAATAGTGCTGAAATGATGCGTGGCAAAGTGGTGGCACAGGTACCGCCGCTTTGTAAAAGGAGCCCTAAATGAGGAGGAAAAGGACCTCTTAACTGAAGCTCTTATTGATCCAAAAATCTCCTCTTTTTCACATTAATCAAAATTTCTCAAATTTATAAGCAGGAAAGAAAAGTTCTACTTAGTTCTACTCATTCTTAATCTAACAGCTTCTGACAGAGGCCTTCATTTCACTTGGAAAGCTGTTTCAGGGTATTCACAATTGCTACTCATATATGTTTGAACAAACAGTTTTGACTGGTTGCTCCTGCTGCTTATTTATATAAAAACATTGCTGCCATGTAGATCCTGTAAAATGTTGACAAAACAATGGCGCGGAGAGGTAAGAGTGTCCACTGAGTCCTTAAGTTACTGCAATCTTTGGCAGATACACCAAAGTCTTCGACAGTATCAGTTTAGATTATTATGCCAAGGATATTTTATTCAGACGCAACATTTTTAAAAGCATGGTTAGTGGATTCTGAGATATGTAGGAAATTAAATCAGAGAAAGGAATGCTCCTACATGACTCTAGACATGGATCAAAATTAAAGATTACTGGCTGCAAATATTGGGCTATTTAAAGAGAATAGTGGGGCAGGAGGTAAAATCAACTCCAGCAGGGATTACCTTGGCAAGGATAGAGGCATTAGTCTAAAGGAGAACATTTATTGGTGTAGAAGGCCTATTTAGTGGGTAAGAATACGCTTTTGAAAACACCAGGGGGAAAGTTCACCCTCATCACATTGGCAATTGAGGAATAATCTGTATATTTTGATAGGTTGGGAACAGCAATTAGCCAAATCTACCCCTAAAAGGAAAAAAACAATTACTTCTGATCTAGGATCCCCTACATTCAGGATTTATTCTTGAGCGTACACAGTTACATATTGAATATGATGACAGAGAGGACAAAGGTGTCCTCTTAAGAGGGTTAGGAAGGAGATAGAAACACAATAATAATAGAGTGCCCTTGGGAGACCCTTGAAGGAAAGTAGTAACAGGGATTAGGAGAAAGGGCCAGTGGGGGTGGTATATTTGGATTTGAGTATATTCCACAAAGCGAGGAAGGGTTATAAAAGTACAGACCTTCCCCAATGCTCAACTGGTTTACAGAATACAGAGGAGTCACTTTGACTATCTGAGGTAGGAACTAAAAATGAAAGGGGGAGGGAGGGTTATGTTATAAAGGACTAGGAGAGTACTACTGTGTATGTCTTTTATATTTGTGGTGTTGTCACACTGTGTATATCCTTAAGCTGGACACTACTGTACACTATAAGGTGTGGAGGAGTAGCCAAATGGTTAGTGCAGTGGTTTGAGAACCCAGGAAACTGGGTTAGAGTCCCACTGCAGATCCTTGTGACTCTGGGCAAGTCACGTAACCCTCCATGCCCCAGGTACAAAATAAGTACCTGCATATAATATGTAAACCATTTTTGATTGTAACCACAGAAAGGTGGTATAGCAAATCTCATCCCCTTTACCTTGCCACCCTTATTACGCGCTATAATCCCATTCAGACCCTTAGGTTTTCTCTTGGACATCAACTAGCTACACCAGACTCGAAGCCACATGTCATTCAGCCTTCCTTTCTTTGGCCTCTCCACCTTCTGGAACTGCCTCCCTTTGGAGTATCATTCCAAGCTCTCCTACCTTCAGTTTCAAGCACTTTTGAAAGCTCATTTGTTTGGACAAGCATTCCATGGCTACCCTTTTGGCAGTGTGCCGTTCTCAGTCGAGTTCTGACTTTGCAGTAATGTAACTTTTGTGTTTTTTATTTTTTTATTAGTATATTTTTTGTTTGTGTACTTGCTCTACTTCTCCACTGTCCTTTTTGTTATTCTAGTTCCTTTCAACTTCCTTTTCCATTGTGAACTGCTTTGACTCTCAAATGAAAAGCGGTATGTAAGTTTTCAATAAACAAACATTTCTGTGTAATAATTTTTTGTGTACTCATGGAGGATTAGATTTTACTGTTGCCATTTTCCCGGGCCGGGCAACACGGGAATGGCGTCTACCCATCTATGAGAATGAACAAGCCTGCTTGTCCGTGGAGAAATTTAATAAGGTCAAGTTCAACCCCTTGACATAGTTCTCATCCTATTATACAACAGAGTAGATTTCACTTGTTGCATTTGAGGTTCCAAAGTCTCCACCTTCCCTTTCAAGGCAGTAGTACTTTCTTCTAATCCCTGAACCTGTCCAGTATTCTAGTGTAGCTTGAGATATAACTTCACTAGCAGGGACCTCAACCTTTGACCTGCTCACTCCCACTGTAGATGGCGAAACCAATGCTGACCCGGAAGGAGCTCCAATCTGGGACATGGGGAAGTAACAGGGTTGGCGGGGACGAGCAACACTTTGCTCCCAAAGCTCGGGCTCTTCTCTGTGCCACAAACAGCCAGTTCACCCTGGTTAGTGCAGGTGTACACCGTGATCTCAGATTGCCGCACTGGAGGAAAAACCTAACTGCTCAGAAGCTGCGTGGAAGGCTTCCCAAGACGCTTAGGCATGGTAAGGTAGGAAACTGCAGAGAGAGGTCACGCACGTCCTCACACTCTGACAGCCATCTAGGACTCCCCAGAAACCAAATTATTAACCTACTATTGTATTTAAGAAATCTTGTGCTCTGAGGTCCCTTTCCTCCTCATTAAATATACAGCATTGTAAGTAATTAAGGAAGTGATATAATTAAAGTTTTGTTGGTGACATATATAGCACAGCAAAGTTTATAATTGTTTTAGTATTGCAAACACACAAAATCTTAACCTTTTATAAAAGGAGAAATAGTTTAATACCTGCAGGTTTCAATGGATAAGCTACTTCTTAATACTACTACAACAATGAATGAAAATGTCTTACATCTGTGTTATGCACCAATCATTTTCTCACAAGGTAAGAACTCTTTTTAATAGACATTTCTGAGAAGAATATAGCTGTCACTTGGGAGTATATTATTCTAATCAGTTAAGTATCTGGAGATCCCTTACTTTTCAAAACTTGGAAAACAAGGGCTAGAAGTTTGAATTTGGTAGGTATGTGCATTCATTTTTCCCCTTTATGTGTATACTCTTCAATGTATGGAGGAGGAGTGGCCTAGTGGTTAGAGCACTGGTCTTGACATCCCGAGGTGGCTGGTTCAAATCCCACTGCTGCCCCTTGTGACCTTGGGCAAGTCACTTAACCTTCCATTGCCTCAGGTACAAACTTAGATTGTGAGCCCTCCAGGGACAGAGAAACACCCAGTGTACCTGAAAGTAACTCACCTTGAGCTAATACGGAAGAAGGTGTGAGCACATTTAAAATAAATAAATGTATAAATTTGTTTGTTATGCATATAAATAAAATAAATTAAAAAGTAAGAGAATGGAAATGAAATTAAAAAAAGAAAAACTGTGGGGGCTGTATACCACCAGAATTTGGATCTTACAGCTACTGGTAATCAATGTAATCGGCTCAGATATAGAAAGGAATTAGTTTTTTTTTCTCAGCCTGCTACCACACTAGCCCAAGGCCCGCCTTAGCAATTGCAGGGCCCTGTGCAGACCAGTTTGTTTCCCCTCCCCCCCCCCAGGACTTAAGATTTCAAATGAGATGTAAGGGCTGCTTGGCTGGCAGTACAGTGGTAGCAGTATAGTACTGAGGAGCATGATTACCAAGGAGAGGGAGGCAGAGATGGAAAGGGGAAACAAGCTTTAATTTTTAATCAGCAGCCAGTTGCAAAACTGACTCGGTTAAGAATGGAGACCCTAGAAGCGCAGGGCCCTGTGCGACCATCCCCGCCTATGGGCAGCTACTAGCCACTACATTTTGCACAATTTGCAACTTAAGGACAGGCCTGGAAGGTAAGTCAACATACGAAGGAAATGCCTTGTGGTTAGAACAGCTAAGAGCAAGGGAAGCCACAGTTCAAATCCTACTTCTCCCAAAGATGTTCCTTTTTGCCTTGGGCAAAATGACTTCACTCTCCACTACCTCATACAGCTTAAGCAACTGTTAAGTCCACTTTGCACAAGGAAATAACTTGCACACCAACTATAACTTGCCTTGAGCTTGAATTTGGAAAAGGTGATTAATTAAATGTCAAATCCAGATCTATATAAAGCATTATAAAAATTGATTAAATGCACCACAAAATTGTGCATCATTCATCTGAATGGATGCTGATATATAAGCACAGCCTCAGCAGCATAACCAATTGCAGTTTAACATAGGCCCTCTGAACCACCAAGCAAACATGAAGTTCCAAGTCAAGCTGGAATCTAGCTTGATCCCTAGATTACTAATTGAGCTCAATGTTGACACATCCATCTTCCCAAAGCTCATAATATATATTTTGGCTGCTGATTATGACTTACTTCCTCTAATCCAATTTGTCACATAGGACAAATATTTATTTATTTATATATATAAGACAAAAACATATTAGGCTCCTGCAGCCTTCTGCACCTACATGCACTAACCTCCTCTGCTCTGCCATACCCCACACCAGGCCTGAAATTGCTACTGGGGGCTTTCCAGACAGAAGTGTGATCTCAGCTCATTTCCACTTTCCCTGGGACTTTCCTTCATCCCTCTTACACCAGCAGTTACAAGAGTGGTTAGCGTAGAGCCCAAGGGCCATAGGCTATTTAGAGATTTCACTTGCCCTCCTTATTTTTGTAATTATTTAAATATTTATTTTACATTTCTAGTCTGCACTATTGCCAAAAGTTCTAGGCGGATTGCATATCTAACATACATAATTTAAGATATTAAAACATCAACATTACTCATAACAACATACCATAATTTATAACATTACATTTAGAGCCAAACATTTTATTTTTCTATCATTTTCAAATACTTTTCAGGCTCTTCTTTACAGTTGCTACTTCAGAGTCAGAGGTGAAAGTGCTAGAAGTCTTTGAAATGACTGCAGTTGGTTAGTGGAATTATAGTACATTTTTTTGTCTGTTGTAACTAATCCAAAAGAATAACAACAACTCTACAGGGATTCTTCATATTCTCAGGGAATTTATTTATTTATTTTTTTTTTTTTTGGGGGGGGGGGGGGGGGGGGGAATATGAAAGCAAGAAAAGAGAAAATGAATATGAATACAGTAATATAGAACAAAATGTGTCGTCTAGTCATGTCTTCCCACTTATATCCAAGCCTTAGTGTTTAATTGGCTAAATGGTTACAAATATCCATAACATTTTATTCACCAATAAATTTTCCAAATTTCAAGGAGTCAAGGAAAATGTGTCCATTTCCTTGATAACTAACTAGGTATTTGTAAAGGCATTTGCAAATGAAGAATTATAAAACACAACTTTAAAATCTCACTGCACTATCCTTTCTCTAGGATCAAGAATGGTTTTGGAGAACTGGAGATGGGAAAATTAGGTTCTTACCATGATAATTTTCTTTCCTTTAGTCATAGCAGATGAAGCCATTACGTATGGGTTGTGTCCATCAACCAGCAGGGGGAGATAGAGAGCACTCAATTTTTCACAGTGCCTCATGGCCAGCTAGCTCCACTGCCTCTTCAGTATTTGAAGCTTCCAAAGCAGTATGGCAAACCGCAATGGGAATAACATGAACTTTCCTCACAGCGAACAATGGCCCCTTAACAAGGGCATAAACTCAACAAAAGGAGGGAATGAACTCATCCTTCTGAAGGGAATAAACTCGTCCTCCACTTTGTAGAAACGAAGAGAATACTTGCATCCTCCTGGAGGGAATAAACTCATACTCCCAAAGCATGAACTGGAGGGAATGAACTCATCCTCCTATCACTGTAACAAGAATCCTGAAGACTGTTTTCCGACTCCCCAAGGAAGGAATATAACTTCAGGAAACAAGAACAGCACCTAAAATCAGAATCACTGCAATACAGACAATCATACAGGGAGGGCTCGTGGCTTCATCTGCTATGACTTAAGGAAAGAAAATTATCATGGTAAGAACCTAATTTTCCCTTCCTTGTCATCAAGCAGTTGAAGCCATTACGTATGGGATGTAACAAAGCAATCCCTAAATAGGGTGGGAACAAGCCACACCACGCGCTAGCACCTGTGCTCCAAAATGCGCATCCCTCCTGGCAGCCACATCCAGCCTGTAATGTCGGGCAAATGAGAGCTTCAAAGCCCATGTTGCTGCACTGCAAATCTCATGAAGAGAGAGTGCTCCAGTTTCAGCCCAAGAGAAAGAAATCACTCTTGTAGAATTTCTTAAAGGCTACAGGCGGAGGCCGGCCAGCAAGCAGATAAGCTGAAAAGATAGCTTCTTTGAGCCAGCGGGCAATAGTGGCTTTAGACGCTGGAGACCCTCTGCGAGAACCTGATAGTAAAACAAACAAATGATCAGAGGTCCTGAAAGAATTAGTAACTCGCAGATACTGCAAGAGTCCTGCGCACATCCAACAGGTGCAACTGCCCAAAGGATTCTGGAAACTCCTCCTTAACAAAAGAGGGTAGAAAAATAGGCTGGTTTAGGAGAAACGCTGAAACCACCTTAGGCATGAAGGAAGGCACGGTACGAACCCTGACCCCGGGCTCTGAAAATTGCAGAAATGGGTCTCGACAGGACAGCGCCTGGAGTTCTGACACCCGTCTCGCCGAAGTAATGGCCACCAGAAAAACGGCCTTTAGTGTCAAATCTTTCTCTGAAGCTCGCCATAGCGGCTCAAAAGGAGAACCCTGCAGAGCCTTCAAAACTAGCCCCAGGTTCCAAGCTGGACAAGGTGCCCGCACGGGAGGACGGAGCCGAAGCACCCCTCTAAGAAACCGTGCCACTTCTGGATGAGCAGCTAAAGAAACGCCTGCAACCTTACCATGAAGGGAGGCCAATGCTGCCACTTGCACCCGCAGGGAATTATAGGCCAAGCCTTTTTGTACACCATCCTGCAAAAAGTCCAGAATAGGCGAGACAGGAGCCCGCATGGGTGTGATCGCTTTTGAAACACACCAAGCCTCAAACTGGCGCCAGATCCTGGCATAAGCCACGGAACTGGACCGCTTGCGGGCCTGCAGGAGAGTGGAAATAACATTATTGGAATAGCCTTTGCCTCTCAATTGCGCCCTCTCAATAGCCATGCCGTAAAACCAAAACGGAAGGCGTCCTCCATGGCCACCGGTCCCTGCGACAACAGGTTCAGTACCAGAGGTAAAGGAAGGGGAGCCTCCACTAGCATCTGTTGGAGGTCCGCATACCAAGGCTTCCTGGGCCAATCCAGGGCAATGAGAACCACTTCTCCTGGGTGAAGCCGAATCCACAGGAGCACACGCCCTATCAAGGGCCACAGAAGGAACACATACCAGAGGCCCAGAGGCCAGGGTTGAGCCAAGGCATCCAACCCGGCTGAGCGAGGATCTCTCCATCTGCTGAAAAGCACGGGACTTTGGCAGTTGAGCTTGTCGCCATAAGATCCATTACGGGCTTGCCCCATTTGGCACATATCTGCAGGAATACTTTGTCTGCCAGTTCCCATTCTGCTGGATCGATTTGATGCCTGCTTAAATAATCGGCTTGCACATTGCTCTGACCTGCAATGTGAGCTGCCGACAGAAACTGTAGATGCAGCTCGGCCCAGTGGCAAATCTGTTCAGCCTGCGCGGCCAGCGCTCTGCACTGAGTGCCGCCTTGTCGGTTTATGTAGGCCACTGTTGTCGTGTTGTCCGACATCACTCTGACAGCCAATCCTTCCAGGGTCACTTGAAAGGCCAGAAGCGCCTGAAACACCGCTTTCAACTCCAGGCGATTGATGGACCACTTCAACTCGTCGGGTATCCAAAGACCCTGGGCATGCTTCCCCTTGCAATGTGCGCCCCAATCCTTCAGGCTGGCATCTGTCACCACTAGGCACCAATCGGGGAGCGCCAGCGGCATTCCTCGCCGCAGCATGCTGTCTGAGAGCCACCACTGCAAGTTGAGTCGGGCTGCAGGGAGCTAAGAGAGTCTGCACTGATAATCCTGAGATACTGGAGACCATCGTTGAAGCAGGGAATACTGCAGAGGTCTCAGGTGCGCTCTCGCCCAGGGCACCAAATCCAAGGTGGCCATTATCGATCCCAACAGCTGGACAATGTCCCAATCTCGTGGGCGGGGCATCCTCAGGAGCAGACGGGCCTGATTCTGAGGCTTGCACCGCCTTTGCTCGGGTAGGAATACATATCCAGAGTCTGTGTCGAACCGTGCCCTCAAATATTCTAGAGATTGCGAGGGGGTCAGGTGACTTTTGGCTACATTGATGACCCAGCCCAGAGATTGAAATACTGAGACCACTCTGGCTGTAGCTTGATAGCTCTCTGTTGCGGAGTCCGCTCTGATGAGCCAGTCTAGGTACGGGTGAACCCGGATACCTTCTCGCCTGAGAAAAGCAGCTACTACCACCATTACCTTGGAAAAGGTTCGGGGAGCTGTGGCGAGGCCAAAAGGCAAGGCTCGAAACTGGAAATGTTTTCCCATCACCACAAACCGCAGAAACTTCTGGTGCGGGGGCCAAATTGGAATGTGCAAGAAAGCTTCTTTCGGGTCCAGAGACATGAGAAACTCTCCTGGCTGTACCGCCGCATTGACGGAGCGCAGGGTTTCCATGTGAAAATGCCGCACTCTTAGGGACTTGTTTAATTCTTTAAGTCCAGAATAGGGCGAAAAGACCCACCTTTTCGCGGCACAACAAAGTAAATGGAGTAGCGGCCACAGCCGAAATCGGCGGGAGGCACCGGGGGAAACCGCCCCAATGTGATTCAAGCCTTGTAAGGTCTCCTCTACCGCCGCCCGTTTGGCGGCAGAACCGCATCGGGACTCCACCAACACGTCTCTTATCGGGGCATCGAATTCTATTCGATATCCTTCTCTGATCAGGTCCATGACCCACTGATCTGAGGTAATCTTGGCCCACTCCTCGAGAAAGAGGGAAAGACGTCCTCCTATAACAGGAATCGAGGAGGGGGCCGGCACACCATCATTGAGAGGGTCACCCTTGAACTCCAGGTCTTGAGCCTGCTGCTGCGGAACGTTTGTCCGAGCGAAAGGAGTTCCTCTGCTGAAAACCAGCCACGAGAAGTGGACCCAGCAGAATGCCCCGGGCAGTACCTTCTAGCTTCACGGAAGCGAGGTCTATAAGAGGAATGAACCGCCTGACCCTTGGAGGAAGGCCGCGGCCTATCCTCGGGTAAGCGCTGGAGTTTAGCATCTCCCAGGCCTTTCACAATTTTCTCCAACTCCTCACCCAACAGGAGAAGGCCTTGAAAGGGCAACTTCACCAACCTTTGCTTAGAGGCCATGTCCGCCGCCCAATGCCGTAGCCACAGAAGACGGCGAGCCGCCACTGCTACAGCCATCTGTTTAGCCGACGCTCTGACAATATCATAAAGGGCGTCAGCCAAAAAGGACAAGGCCAACTCCATTCGCAGAGCCACTTCAGACAAGGGCTCCGCTCCATCACCGGGCTGTACCACTGCCTGTTGCAACCATGCCAGGCAGGCTCCAGCAGCATAACAACTGCATGCAGACACCCGAATAGTAAGACCAGCAATTTCAAAGGACCGTTTAATTGCTGATTCCAGTCTACGGTCTTGCATGTCCTTCAGGGCAACACCTCCCTCAACCGGGAGGGTAGTTCTCTTTGTCACAGCTGTGACTAGGGCATCCACCTTAGGCATTGCAAAGTGAGCCAAATGCTCCTCAGTCAGAGGGAATAATTGCCCCATAGCCCTGGAAACTTTCAAAGGTCCTTCGGGGTAGCCCATTGAGCTGAAATAAGCTCTTGGATGGAGTCATGCAAAGGAAAGGCTCGAGCAGGCTTTTTGGTACTTGTCATCCTCGGATTTCCAGAGGAGGCCACGCCACTCCCAGGATCTTCAATAGAGAGGACCTGTAAGACAATCTGAACTAAGCGCTGGCAGCTCCTCGCGGTGGAAAATCCTCACCGCGGACGGATCATCTGGATCCAGTGGCCCTTCTGCACCTTCCTCTGGTTCCTCTGGCCGCGAGGGCCTTCCAGACCCCTCAGAGTCACCACATCCCAACCACGGGGGGGAAAAGGGGGGTGCGCTACTCTCTGAAGGGGAATTTACCCTTCTGCACTTCTCTTGCGGCCAGCTATCAGGGAAAAATGCCTCAGAGGGCAATCCCAGGCCTGCATCCACCAGAGGGGCAGTAAGGGGGGGGGGGTGCCGTAGAAAACCCCTGTGGCTGAGCTCTTTTAATCATATATGCATTATGAAGCAATAATACAAAGTCACGGGAGAAAAACTCGCTCTGGGCACCCGGTTCCAGTCCGGGGCTAGTAGCTCTTTGGCCAGCCTCAATTCGAGGGCCCCCCTCCGGTCTCCAGACCCTCCGCCTCAGCGGGGGTTGCGCCATGTGGTGCTTTCAAAATGGTGCCCGCTGCCAGCTCCACCGAGCGGGAAGAATCATCGCTCGCCATGCTCGGGCCGGCTCTTACGCCTGAACAGCACATTTTACAGAGCCCCGCTGCTGATCTGCGCTTGCCACATTGGAACAGCGCTTAACACTCTCTGCAGCCATCGCCGAAAAACGGCAGAAAATTCAAAATGGCGGCTTCGCGCCAAAAACGTCCCGATCGCGGGCCCTGCCCGGAGGAGTCAGAAAACACTCTTACCTCACTGGACCGAGTATACAAGCTCCGGTCACGCTGTAGAAACTGAAGAAAATCTCTTGCTTTTTTTTTTTTTTTAACGCTGTGAGGAAAGTACAGAAAACAGCAAAAGAGGCAATCAAATCAACTCCGGAGGTACAGAACAGTGGGAAAGGCAGGGAAAGGCGAACCAATGTGCCTGCATCCTCTAAGTATAGAGTGGGAAAGAGCAGGGAAAAGTGAAACTAATGTGCTCACATCCACTGGGGGGATGGGTAAGGCAGGGAAAGGGCTAACCTATGTGCCTTTAAAGTGAAGCTGCTATAGCCTCTAACACCCCAGCTAATAACTGGCAAGCCAGGAGCCACCCCCAGGCAGATTTTTTAAGGAGCTTGATCAAGCTGCAACCACCCTGCTTGGGGAGACAGAGAATATTGAAGAGGCAGTGGAGCTAGCTGACCATGTGGCACTGCGAAATTTGAGTGCTCTCTATCTCCCCCTGCTGGTTGATGGACACAACCCATACGTAATGGCTTCATCTGCTTGATGACAAGGAAATTCTATATCTATGCTGATAATGTGAAACTACTCAAGTCCACTGAACCAGATCTACTCACAGCTTTGAATAAACTGACTGCCTAACTACAACTTAGGAATGGGCAAAACACAACAAACGCTGCCTGAACCCAAGCAAAACAGAGATTCTTTGGGTACCTAACACAAGTGAGCAAACAGTTAACATCAAAATATGTTTTGGAAAGTATGAAATCTCCCTAAAATTACAGGTCAGTAATTTTGGAAGACTGCAGGACTCATCACTCACTCTGAATTCAAACAACCTTTAAAAACTGTCTCTATTAACTGTGGCAACTGCAAAATCTCTCTCCATATATTGAAAAGACGAGCCTGACCACATGCCATGATAACGTCACATCTAGACTACTGTAATGTCCTGTACACCAGTCAAACCAAAAAGAGCTTGTATCAGCTCCAACTAATTCAGAACGATGCAGCCTGACTGACAGAAGGCTGCCAGTGGCGTAACCACATCACCCCATTCCTGTAAAAACTACATTGGCTACCAGTACCTTAGAAGGCTAAATTTAAACCTCTGTGTTTGATTTTCAAGGTCCTCAGACAAAATAGGACAGAGTACTTTTTTTTTTTTTTTTTTTTTTAACATTTGTACCCCGCGTTTTCCCACTCATGGCAGGCTCAATGTGGCAATGGAGGGTTAAGTGACTTGCCCAGAGTCACAAGGACCTGCCTGTGCCTGAAGTGGGAATTAAACTCAGTTCCCCAGTTCCCCAGGACCAAAGTCCACCACCCTAACCACTAGGCCACTCCTCCACTCCACTTAAACAATAAATTAGCCCTCTACGGTTCTCTCAAGGAGCATACTATCTATACCCTCCTCAAAAGAAAGTGTACAATGTGATACCCACCAGCGAGCTTTCTCAGTAGCCCCCACACCCTGAACTTACTCCAAGAGGGACTACACCTAACTCGAGACCATCTCTACTTCAGGAAGCAGGTGAAAGACTGGCTCCTCTCACAAGCTTTTAATACATGGGATAACTGACCAGAGGAGTAACCAAACCTTGATTTGGGGGAGGGGCGCACGAGCCCAAAGTGTGGGGGAGGGGCACATTTTGCCCTGCCTACCCGCCACTCTCCACCCCTGCGGCAACCCCAGCCAGTCAGGTTTTCATGATATCCACAATTTGCATACCAAGGAGACAGTGCATGCAAATCTCTCTCATGCATATTCATAGTGGACATCCAGAAAACCTGACTGGATTGCTTCTAGGACCAGGTTTGGGAACCACTGATTTACAGGGAGGACTGTGATAGGAAAGGGGGGGGGGGCTTGTTCATTTACTGGTTGATTAGGGAAGTGGGGGGAATAGACCATAAATAGTTTTATGTTGTAACTGGTGTTTGTTATCCATTATTCTAATTAAAGCTTTTATATACAGTACTAGGAAGAAGGGGATTAGGGGGTCAAGATCTGAAGGATAAAAATGTTTAAACATTTTTGATGACGTTCTCATTTTTCTTTTATAGTTTATGTTTTGATATTTGAACATCTGTACACTTATATGGTTAAGGGTGTTGCCTCTGAATTGTCATCAATAAAAATGCTAAAACTAATAGGTAATCAATGTAACTGCTTTAAAAGTGCGGTAACATGGTCATCTCTCTTAGCATTACATAAAAGACGGATGGCCGAGTTTTGAAGTTTGGAGTGGACGCAGTTGAGAATACCACAGTAGACTGTATTGCAGTAATCAATGCGAGACACAATGAATGTGTGAATCAGAGTGTGTAAAGATGAAAAAAGTACATGAATTTGCTAACAGAACAAAGACACCAAAGCCAGTAGAAACAGACTTGAACAACCTGAGAAATTTGCTTATCAAATGACAGGTGAGAATCAATAAGTACTCCAAGATAGCAGAATAAGAATGTTAAAAAGCATTAAAAAAGGAAATGGGATACGAATCAGTAATCCCACAAACTGTGGTTTTAGACAGATCAAGAACCAATTTATGATTCCGTAGCCAATCAAAAAGAGACAAAAGGCAAGAGTGTAGGGGAGTCAGATCAATGGAAATAGTAGAAACAAGGGAAAAAATCAGTAAGATGTCATCAGCATCAAAAAAAAGTCTTATGTTGAAGTCCTGAATCAATAGGGCTAGGAGGCTCAAAAACATATAGAATAGAAAAGGAGAAAGGATAGAACCCTGCGGAACACTACAAGATAAAGATAACTCAACAGAAGAAGAGGTTAGAAACGCATGAAGAAAACCAATTGAAGATTAAACCAACCTGGACCGCAGCAGGGCTGACATCCCTGCGAGGGAAAACCCGTGCTTCTCTAAGCGCCACCTTTCAATGGCCACCCCATAAGCCAAAAGGCAACCGGATCCTCCATGTCTACTGACCACTGGGCAGAGGAAGAGGGTCGCTTACCAGCAGGCACTGGAGATCCATGTATCATGGTCTGTGGGACCAATCCAGTGCCATCAACACCACCAAATGAGGATGATGTGCAATCCTGTGCATTGGCTTGAGAAGCCATCAAGTCGAACTGAGGAGGCCCCCAGTCATCCACTATGAGCTGAAAGGCCAGCTGCCCCAGCTCCCACTCTCCCAGATTCAGATGAGACTAACTGAGAAAGTCCACTTGCACATTGTCCTTGCCTGAAAGAGCCTGAAGATACACTTCCACCAGTGGAAGAAGCTCACTGCCTGCAGGGCCACCGCCCGATTCCAGGTCCCGCCCTGCCTGTTGATACACAACACTGCTTTTGAGTTGTCCGGCAACTTTAACCACTTTTCCTTCCAGGATTGGCCGAAACTCCAGCAGAGCCAACTGAACTGCCTGGGTCTCTAGGCCGCTGATGGACCTGGATGCCGCCTGGCTGGACCAGGTGCCCTGTGCTACTCACCCCAGACAGTGAGCTCCCCTGCTGAGACTCACATCTGTGGTGACCTGCACCTACTGAAAAGGATCCAGAGGAAAACCCCTCAATAGGTTCACCAGACTGTCCCGCCAGGCCAGACTAAGCCTGGCTTTGGGTATAAGCGCAAGTGGAAGACTGAAGTCCTGAGAGACTGGAGCCCACTGAGATAACAAGGCCCTGCTACAGAGGGAACATATGAACTTCTCGCCCATGGCACCACCTCCAAACATGCTGCAATAGAGCCCAGGAACTGCAAGTAGTCCCAGACCGTGGGCTGCGGAAGCTCACACAACCAACATGTCTGTTCCCACAGCTTCTCCACCTGCTCCTCCAGGAGAAACACCATTCCCTGGCACATATCAAAGTAAAACTCCCAGGTACTCCAGAACTTGAGACAGAAACAGATGGCTCTTGGGACAATTCATGACCCAATCCAGAGACTACAGGAGGCAAATGACCCGATTGGTGACCTGCCTGGGCTCCGCTGCGGAGTCTGCCTACAATAGTCAGTTGACCAGGTACGGGTGAACCTGAACCACCTGGCGCTGAAGATGCACTGCCACCATCACCTTGGAAAATGTGCATGGCACCATAGCCAGACCAAAAGGCAAGACCCAAAATTAAAAATGCTTTCCCAGCACACAGAAGCGCAGATATCTCCCCTGTGATGATCCATGCAATAGGGACATGCATATAAACCTCTGTGACATCCAGAGAAGTCAGAAACTCCCCAGGACGTACCAAGGCTATCACTGAGTGCAACGTCTCTATCCAAACGTATTGGCACCCTGAGACAAGTGTTGACCCCTTTGAGGTCCAACATGGGACAGAAGCCGCCACCTTTTTTCAGGACCACAAAATATATGGAGTACCATCCCAGGCCATGCTCTGCCGGAGGCACAGGCTCCACCGCCCCAAGAGCGCACAGGTGCTGCAGGGTGGAAGCCCCCTGCCACCTCAGTCAAGTTGCCAGTCCTATGTGCGCACAGTGCGATGAGCCGTTTCTGACCATTAATGGCCCCAGGGGTGGGGATGTCTCCAGAGTTGATGTATCCTTCCCCCTTGCCAAGACATCAGAACTCACAGTCCAATTTCGGCAGAAACACTGGCCATTTTGTTTCCCTTGGAGATTTTATCTCCTGCTGCTTCTCAACAACAGGAACCGGTCTCTTCCACATCAGGGCTCAGGAAGTGGGGGGGGGGGGGGGGCACCCTACCTCTTCTACTCTGGAGTTTTTTGGCTCCAGAGCTTAGCACAGTTGGTCTAACAACAGTTGAAAGCGGATGGGAGCATCCCCCTTCTGGTGGGGCTCCGGTTTGGGTTCTAAGCGGCACAGGACCAAAGCGAGGATGCCAGAGGTGCTGATTCCCTTGGAGGAGGAGGGCTCCTAGACTTCCTCAGACTTAGTTCGCAGGGGACTCTAAATCTGAGGCTCCTCTGACTCGAGAAGCTGAGGAACAGAGGTTCAATGTGAACAGTCTCTTTCAGCTAGAGGAGCTATCTTGTTTTATTGATGAAGTTACTAGGGCCCTTTCTATGATTCAGACTCCAGCTGCAGACCCCATTGAGAGGGATCTGCTGCTGGAGGGGCTTGCTGGGCCCCATAATTATTTTCTTCTTCACAATGCTCTTATCTGCATGATGATGGTGGAGTGGGAAAATCCTGATGGTCCGAGGTGTCATGGCTCTGGATTAGCTTTATACTGAGACTGGGAGTGGCCACGCTGTGCAGCCACAGCCAGCAGAGAAGGGAGCTGGGCCTGGGACACAGCACCACAGCATAGCCTACCACATGCTGAAAGGTAGAGTAAAATACTAGATTGTTCCACAGAACACCACAGATTATAACTGGTGATGTCACTGGTGGAATTCAGTTTTCTCCACCTCCATCTGCTGGTGGGAAGGAATAACACCCGCTGGTTCAGAACAGTGTAAGCTGATGCTAAGAATTGACACTCCCATGTTTGGCTTTTAAAAAGTATGTATGGACGAAATGGGGGAACACATTGGAGGACAGGCAGAACAAAACACCGAGATCTCAGGCAGCCAAGCAAGCATTTCAAAAAACACTGCTGTACAGCTCCATATAAAAGAAAAATCCAGTACCAGTTCTGTCCAGACTCTCACTTCTTATCAGCAAAAAACACACTTCAGATCTGTGTTTAAATGATATGGTGCATTTCAGTGACATTCTCTTTCACGTTTCCAGCAAAAGCCCACATTTATGTTAAAACAGGTTTATATCAGGCTTGCCGACTTAAAAGACCCATCCAGGAACTTATGATAAAATCAATTTCATCAGAAGGAGAAATAAGAGGAACTATGTTCAGAATAAAACAAAAAGAGAAGTATGAGTGACAAAGTGAGACGAGCAAAGATATTATGCAGGTTTCAGTGATAAGGGTTACTGAGTGTTGTTAATTCCTTAAGGGTGCATTCTAATGAGCTGATTAACTTCTGCCACAACAGTGCATATTGCCTATTTTCTAGATTTGGGGATTGCTTATACAATAAGTTCTCATACCTTGCCAATTCCAATACCTTAATGAACCAACAGTTATATGGTACAGCCTCTGCACTGGTCCAAAATTGCAAAATAACCTTTTTTGCTGCCAGCGTTGTCATATATAAAAATCTCCTCTGTGGCTGGGAGATAGGAGGGGAGGTAGGATGGGGGGGTAGGACTGTGTAGGGTATGAATGAATGGAAATGATTACTGGGAAACTGAAGAAAGGTTGGGGGGGTTATAGAGAGGGGGGGTATAGGTCACACAAAAAAATATCAGTGCGGTCATATGGGAAGGAGGAAGCTGTGTACAATATGGAATAGAGAGTAATTGTTATATATATGGAGGAGTGGCCTAGTGGACTTTGGTCCTGGGGAACTGAGGAACTGAGTTTGATTCCCGGCACAGGCAGCTCCTTGTGATTCTGGGCAAGTCACTTAAGCCTCCATTGCCCCATGTAAGCCGCATTGAGCCTGCCATGAGTGGGAAAGCGCGGGGTACAAATGTAACAAAAAAAAATATATTGGATTCCTGTCTATAAAAGAACAGATTACTTGTATGTACCGCACTGATGCTAATAAAGATAATTAAAAAAAAAAAAAAAAAGGGCTACTGAGGACACAAGAAGATCAACATAGCAGTCTAAGAGTGTTCCCCAAGTCGGTCCTGGAGTACCCCCTTGCCAGTCAGGTTTTCAGGATTTCCATAATGAATATGAATGATATTGATTTGCATACACTGCCTCTATTATCAGGGGTGTAACCAGACACCCAATTTTGGGTAGGCCTGGGCCCAAGATGGATGGGCAGAAGAACTCCACCCTGTCCCATAAGTGATTTGGTCTCTCCCTCTCTCACCTGCATGCCATATGGTCTCTCAAACATCCCCCTCCCCCCATACCTTTTAAATAGCAGATTTTCACTGGCAGCGAGCAGCAACTAATCCACACTGCTCATGTTGGCCCCACAGCCTTCCCTCTGATTCAGCTTCCTGTTTCCGCATAGGCGGGAATACATTAGAGGGAAGGCTGGTAACAGTTGTTGGGAATTTTTGGCTAGTGGGGCTTGGGGATCCCTGCCAGACACTTCATAGTTGTGCTGCTACTGGGTGGACCTGAGCCTAAAGTCTTGGCTACGCCACTGTTATATATAAATCTCTTTCATGCATATTCATAATGGAGATCCTGAAATCCTGACTGGCAAGGGGGTACTCCAGGACCAACTTAGGAACCACTAGTCTAAGATCTATCAGTCTTATGGAACACTGAGTACTGGGCAGCTGGGACTGCATGGCCAAAAGTGCTAGTAAGTCCAACACGCAGGCTGTTAATTCTAGCTTCGGTTACACACTCATGGCTATACTCTTTTTCAACCTGTTACAGTACTTCTCCCCATGCACTGCTCCCTCTATGTGTCATTCCTTACTTAGGCCTTGAACCATGCAGGACTGAAAACCTAGAAAAAGCAACTAAGAGAAGCCCCTTGGAAAAGACTGCACCATGTATACTGCTCTGATGTAGTATTTCTTACCATAAGCCCAAATGGGTCTGATTTTCTGAGTAACCAAGTTATGAAAATATCTAATGCAAACATTTTCTCCCCACCATTTCTATAGTAGCTGCACAATTTATTGAATTTATTGTTCTAGCGATGGCATACCCACTGGTACAGACCCCCCCCCTCAAATTATGCAACTTCCAACAGCAATGTATAGTCAGCCATACGAAGTCGATTCAGCAGAACCTGCCATTTTACTGCATCATCTGAACTCATAAAAGGGTTTCCTCATCACTCAAATGCTACACAAAACATTAACGCTTGCTTATCTTATTATTATTATTTGTATAGCGCTACCAGACGCACGCAGCGCTGAACACCTGACACAGAGAGACAGTCCCTGCTCAATAGAGCTTACAATCTAAAAATACAGACAGACAAGACAATTAAGGGTGAGGGAAGTACTGGGTGAGAAGGAACAAGGGGAGGGCAATTGAGTAGTGGCTAGGAGCCAAAAGCAGTGGTGAAAAGGTGGGTTTTCAGCATAGATTTGAAAACAGGTAGAGATGGAGCTAGACGTAAAGGCTCAGGAAGTCTATTCCAGGCATAAGGTGCCGCGAGGGAAAAGGAACGAAGTCTGGAGTTAGCAGTGGAGGAGAAGGGGAACGACAAGAGAGATTTGTCCAGTGAGCGGAGTTCACGGGGAGGAATGTTGGGAGAGATGAGATTGGAGAGGTAATGGGGGGCTACAGAATGGATGCATTTAAAGGTGAGTAAGAGAAGTTTGCACTGTATGCGGAAGCGGACAGGGAGCCAGTGAAGTGACTTCAGGAGTGGGCTAGTGTGGGTATAACGATTTTGGCGGAAAATAAGTCGTGCTGCAGAATTCTGGACAGACTGGAGAGGAGAGAGATGGCTGAGTGGAAGACCAGTGAGAAGCAAATTGCAATAATCCAAGCGAGAGGTGACAAGGGTTTGGATAAGGGTTCTAGTAGCGTATTCAGAAAGGAAGGGGCGAATTTTGCTAATGTTGTAGATAAAGAAACGACAGGTTTTGGCGATCTGTTGAATATGCACAGAGAAAAGGAGAGAGGAATCAAAGATGACTTACTTCAAAAATACTTCTACATTTAGATGCCCCCTTTATGTTTTAGTTTCCGCTTAGTGCTATCCTAGTTTGTGCTATGTTGCCTCTACTTCCTACCCTTTGTTTGCTTTTTATTCCCCATGTCCTCGGCAAGTGCTACACTTGACTTTTCTCCCTATTCCTGAAGCATACCATGACACAAGTTACTCTGCACACTTCTGCCGCTGAGGTTCTTTTCTCTGTATTCTTAGAGATAATTTTCTAAAATGAAAAGTCTACCAGGTCTGAGACAACAGCAGCCCCTATCCTTCTACTCTAGCTAAAACAGGGAAAAAAAAGCAAGTTCAAAAAAATAAGGCTGCAAGTCTATAAGCATCATCAAGTCTCCTTCTGATCCATTACGCAGAATACACCGAGGTAATCCAAAGCACAGGATGATATCATTTAATGTTTTACAGGCTTTTTCTTACTCCTTTTGAGGGGAGGAGTAAACATTAAAGAAAACTTCCAAAAATAATTAGATACCAAAACTGAATGTTTCTGAAAATAAACAGATTCAGCTTTAGACCCAGTTCTGGCTAAAATGCCCTTGTCATTTTTTAGTCAGCGTCGCTAACCCAGTCTAAATATTTTTTTGGATCATTGTGCATTATGGACTCCTATCAAATCACTTACATCTGGAATTGCTATCACAAAAAGGTACCCTCACACATAAGTTGTCTGATGGGCTGGCAAACATCTATGCTGGTTGGACGTTTGGAAAAAAATAAAATACATTTTGCACATTGATATTTCATTCAAAATTGTGATTTGGAAATCTTTATTTCAACCTAGTATTATTTATGAAAAAGACTGCTATCTTTTTTACTTTTTCATTTCAGTCACATTGAAATGAATAATTAATCATTGGAAAGATAATTTCTCCCTTTCCATAGTGTTATGATGGAACTGGTTAATCCTATACAAAAAAATACAAATGCATTTTTTAAATAAAATACCATAACCATAGTACTTTTGTAAAAAATGGAAGATGGATGATTATATACTTTCCTGTGCATCATAATTAGTTATTTGTCTCCACATAATGTAACTTTATTCCTATTCATCTTTGATGTTTTTCTATATTGTTGCTCATATTGTTCTTATTCTCAATAAAAAAAAAATATTTGAACTTGAAAATACAGTAGTCTCATAATCTGACCTTCGCTGATCTGACCATCCAGCATATCTGACGGACGCCCGCTGATGTCACCGCATCGCCATTAAGAAGCATGTAACTTCGCTTTCCATTTTCCGGTGTAGCATAGAGGGAAGTTTTGCACCTGACACAACTAGTTTCGAAATCAGGGCCCTACTTTTACTGCAAAACAGCACTATCGTGAGCCAGGACCCTGCTTTTACTTCAAAACAGCACTGTTGTGACCCCGGGTTACCATGTTTCCACATTATCTGGCTTTTCACTTATCTGACGATGGGTTGGTACTGTTTATATCGGATTATTGAGATTTTACTGTAAACAAAAAGATTCTCTTACAATTCTAAGTTTCAAATCATAGGATTTGAATACATCTGGACTTTGTGTATTCACTGTCAAATGACCAGTGGCAATACAATCCTTGGAGGTATTATTGGAATGAATGGATGATCAGTCAAGTCTCACACACACAGAAGTCAGAAATAAAATCAAGCATACAAAGTTGATCTGATGGCTACAGAATGCCACGTAAGATCCACTGAACTCAGATCTTCACTTGTTACAGTGTGTAGTAATGTTGCTCAATGGCTGAATACCCACCATCTCAAACTGAATCCTACAAAACAGGCTATCTGGATAAGCAATTCTGACCAAACTTTTCCTATGCCCCCCCACCAATTCTTAGTTCAAGTGTCAACCCTAGGTTCTACATTGAAGGTATTAGGTATATAGTTTAATTCCAAATTGACCTCCGAGAATCATATATCTTCTTTATTGCACACTTGTTTCTCCTCCTTACATCAGACTAGTTCTTTTAGGCCCATTCTAGATTTAAAAAATATACATTTACATATACACTTGCACATGCTTCGATCATTAGTAAATTAGATTATGCAAACTCACTTTTTAACTGTCTGCCACAATATTTGATTAAGAGACACCAATCCATTCAAAACCTGGCTATAAAAGTGGTCTCAGGAGCCAGACGGTATGATAGAGTTACTTCCCATTTAAAAGGAAGCTCACTGGCTCCCTTGTAAACAGAGGATGAAATTTAAAATCTTAATTTTAACTCAAAATATCTTATTCAGGCCAACCCCAATATTTAGCAAACTTACTTATTCGAGATCTCAACAAAAAAATCGGTTAGTGATCTCTCCACTATCAAGAGCCAGACTAGATGCCACAATGAATTCAGAAGTTTGACCCCTGCCCTCTAAAATTTTCTTCCCAATCATCTCCGCCTAGAAACTAATCTCTCTAACTTTTGGAAAGATTTGAAGACATTTATTCTCCTCTGCCTGACTGACCTCTGTGCTACTAATATTGGAAATCCTTGCCGTCTTGTCCATTTAAGCTTATTTGTTTGAGGTAGTTTGTTTTAAGTTTGAATTGTCTTTTTAGATTTTATCAAATAAACTATTGTAAACAGTTGTGATCGATAAGCATCTGAGTGACGGTATATCAAATACTGTAAATAAATAAATTCCTGTTACTCAAGCCAGCAAGAGCAGAGGATGTTGCAGAGGAGGAGGCAACCACAGCCCCAAAGGAAGGAGAAAATCCCAGTCATCAGGCAACAGTGACAGCTGGCTCTAAAGGAAATTGCAGTTCACGCTTCTTAGTCAGAGTACTATAAGTGCAATGACCGAGTTAGAAAAAGGAGGAATTAAAACATGGAGAGTAATATCCAAGCCATCATGAACAAGGGATGCCTCATTAGCTGGTTAGCTTATTATTATGGAGACCAAGTAGTTCATTGTTGGCCACCAGGCAGATTTTCAGCACCAGTTGCTTGGCTATTCAAAAAAACTGATCATTCTATGCTGCATAATAATACCCTTAAGGGGCGAGTCAGGAGAACTTTCTTCCTATGTCATAGAGGGACACAACCCATTGGTCTGGATTGGTCTGATAGGACTAAAGGAAAGAAAGTTATCAGGTAAGACATAATTTTACCATCTCGCACAGAAAAAAAACAGAAGTATCCCATTCACAACTGTTATATGCTTGCATGTGTAAATGTTTAGAATACTAGCATATACACATGTGCCCGTATGCCACTTAAGTGCCATTCTGTAAATACGCAACTATCTTGCACTGTGTGTACATGCAAAAGGAGAATACACAGGGGCAGAGCATGGATGGGACAATAGGTGAGGCTTCCGATTATACAAGCAGTTTACAAAATACTCTGTTACACTTGTCCCTGCTGCATTTTGGCTCCATAGCGTGTGTTAAGTGCAGGCTGCTAAATGTTACATGTGTCCATACCGGAATATGCTAGTATTCTATGACAGACCACAGGTGCCTAGGTTCCAATATAGAATAGGCTTTTACCGCTCACCCTTGGGACACTGAAATGGAGGCACCAAGTTATAGAATTGCCTCAATACTAAGCTTACAATGATAATTTTTCAGAAAATGTTTTATATATCATAGGTGTGCCTTATAAAAAAAAAAACCCCAAAAAACAATGATATGTCTTTGTAGAAATGAGTGCATTTGTAGTTAAATAAGTATGTAAGTATTGCCATACTGAGACAGACCAGAGTCCATCAAGCCCCGCATCCTGTTTCCAACAGTGGCCAATCCAGGTTACAAGTAACTGGCAAGATCCCAAAACAGTACAATACATTTTATGCTGCTTATCCTAGAAATAAGCAGTGGATTTTCCCCAAGTCCATTTTAATAATGGCTTATGAACTTTTCTTTTAGGAAACCTTCTTTTAGCCAAAACTTTTTTAAACCCTGCTAAGCTAACTGCTTTTACTACATTCTCTGGCAACAAATTCCACAGTTTAATTACATGTTGAGTGAAGAAATTTTTTCTCTGATTTGCTTTAAAATTTACTACTTTGTAGCTTCATTGCATGCTCCCTAGTCCTAGTATTATTGGAAAGAGCAAACAAGTGATTCACGTCCACTCCACTCTTTATTTTATAGACCTCTATCATATCTCCCCTCAGCCATCTTTTCTCCAAGCTGAAGAGCACTAACTGCTTTAGCCTGTCCTCAAAGGGAAGTCGTCCCGACCCATACCCTTTATAATTTTCGTCGCCCTTCTCTGTACTTTTTCTAATTCCATTATATCTTTTTTGAGATGCGATGACCAGAATTGCACACAATATTCGAGGCGCAGTCGCACCATGGAGCAATACAAAGGCATTATAACATCCTCATTTTTGTTTTCCATTCCTTTCATAATAATACCTAACATTCTAATTGCTTTCTTAGCTGCCGCCACAGCCCGCTGAACAGAGGGTTTCAACGTATCATCAATGATGACACCTAGATCCCTTTTCTGGTCAGTGACTCCTTTTATGTGGAACCTTGCAATGTGTAGCTATAGTTCAAGTTCCTCTTTCTCACATGCATCACTTTGCACTTGCTCACAATAAACATCATCTGCCATTTGGATGCCCAGCCTCCCAGTCTCAAAGTCCTCCTATAATTTTTCACAATCCTCTTGCAATTTAACAACTTTGAGTAACTTTGTTGTTGTCAGGAAATTTAACTACCTCACTAGTTACTCCCATCTCTAGATCATTTAAAAATATGTTAAAAAGGAGAGGTCCCAGCACAGACCCCTGCAGAACCCCACTATCTACCCTTCTCCATTAAGAATACTGACCATTTAACCTTACTCTCTGTTTTCTATCTTTTAACCAGTTTTTAAACCACAATAGAACACTACTTCCTATCCCATGACTCTCCAACTTCCTCTGGAGTCTTTCATGAGGTATTTTGTCAAATACCTTTTGAAAATCCAGATACATAATATGAAACAGCTCACCTTTACCCATATATTTGTTCACCCCTTCAAAGAAATGTAACGGATTGGTGAGGCAAGATTTCCCTTCACTAAATCCATGTTGGCTTTTGAATATGTTGTGTAATTTTGTTCTTTATAATAGTCTCTACCATTTTGCCCGGCACTGACGTCAGGCTCACCTGTCTATAATTTTCCGGATCACCTCTGGAACCTTTTTTAAAAATCGGTGTTACACTGGCCACTCTCCAATCTTCTGCTACCATGCTTGATTTTAATGATCAATTATTACATACTACTAACAATAGTTCTGCAATTCTATCCGTATTCTGGGATGAATACCATCCGGTCCACGCAATTTGCTACTGTTCAATTTGTCAAATTGTGCCATTACATCCTTCAGGTTTATAGAGATTTCATTCAGTTTCTCTGACTCGTCAGCTTTGAATACCATTTCTGGCACTGGTATCTCTCCCAAATCTTCCCCAGTGAAGACCAAAACATTCATTTAATCACTCCGCTATGGCTTTGTCTTTCCTGGATAGTATTTTTGAACAGCATCCACGCCTGATGTAAATTTTTGACCTTCGCAACCGCTCCTCTAAATTTCTTTTCACCATTCTTCTCATTTTATCATAGTCTCCTTTTTGAAAGTTAAATGTCAACGCATTGGATTTCCTGTGTGTACTTACTCCAAAGCCAATATCAAATCTGATCATATTATGATCACTGTTATCTAGCAGCCCCAGCACCATTACCTCCTACACCAGATCATGCGCTCCACTAAGGACTAGATCTAGAATTTTTCCTCCTCTTGTTGACTCCTGAACTAGCTGCTCCATAAAGCAGTCCTTGATTTCGTCAAGGAATTTTACCTCCCTAGCATGCACTGATGTTACATTTACCCAGTCAATATCAGGTTAATTGAAATCACCCATTATTTATTTATTTTATTTGTTGCATTTGTATCCCACATTTTCCCACCAATTTGCAGGCTCAATGTGGCTTACATTATGCTGTAATGGTGATCGCCATTTCCGGATAGAGAATTACAAGTGATGTGGCATTAAAGCGCAGAAATGGTACAGTAGAATAACACTGTGGTAATGCATTGAAGTTTCTGATTGGTAGAGTGCATTATAAAATAAGTTAGATAATCAGCTATAGAAAGTTCATATCGGTATGAGAAATGAATGTGCATATTGCGTAACTTTCATTAGTAGCAATGAAGGTTATCAGTCTAGTGTAAGAGAGCTCGGTTTTAACTAGTTCATGGAGGTACTGGTTATCTAGTATTTAGGATGGATTATTGTGGTAAGCCTTCTTGAACAAGTTGGTTTTCAGTAGTTTTCGGAAGATTGTTAGGTCATGCATTGTTTTTATGGCCTTTGGTAGTGCGTTCTATAGTTGCGTGCTTGTATAGGAGAAGCTGGATGCATATGTGGATTTATATTTCAGTCCTTTGCAGCTGGGGTAGTGGAGATTCAAGAATGTGCGTGCTGATCTTTTTGTGTTCCTAGTAGGCAGGTCTATGAGGTCTGACATATAGAGGGCTTCACCTTGAATGATTTTGTGGACCAGGGTGCACACTTTGAACGCAATTTGTTCTTTTAGTGGAAGCCAGTGTAGTGTTTCTCTTAGGGGCTTGGTGCTTTCGTATTTCGTTTTTCCAAATACGAGTCTGGCTGCTGTGTTTTGGGCAGTTTGGGGTTTCTTAATGATTTGTTCTTTGCATCCGGCATAGATGGCATTGCAGTAATCTAAGTGGCTTAACATCAATGATTGTACCAGGCTGCGGAATATTTCCCTTGGGAAGAAAGGTTTTATTCTTTTGAGTTTCCACTGAATTATTATTATTATTGTGTTGCCCACTTTGTTTGCGTCCCTAATTTCCCATAACATTTCTACATCTGCCTGTTCATTCTGGCCAACTGGATGGTAGTACACTCCTATCACTATCCTTTTCCCCTCTACACATGGAATTTCAATCCACAGGGATTCCAAGATGTGTTTTGTTCCCTGCAGAAATTTCAATCTAATTGGTTCAAGGCCCTCCTTAACATACATGTTATCCCTCCACTAATTCGATCCACCCTATCACTATAATATTATTTGTACCCTGGTATGACAGTGTGCCACTGGTTATCCACCTTCCACCAGGTCTCAGAGATGCCTATTATATCTAATTTTTTATTTAGTGCAATATATTCTAACTCTCCCACCTTATTTCTTACGCTTCTGGCATTCACATATAGACATTCCAAACTATGTTTGTTGTTCCTATTTACATCTTGCTCAGCAGTTGACAGTGTTAAGTTTTGTCTGATTTTTATTTAGATACCTGGGTCTACTATGGTCTCTACTGCAACCTCACTATCGGGATACTCTAGCTTCCTGTTTTGGTGATATCTTTGAAAGGTATCGTGTTCTGAAAGATGCTTTTTGAACGACTGTCTGCCATCCCCCAGGAACTAGAAGGTCCGCAGAATTCAGGAGCTTGACAGCCAAGTCGACTGTGAGACGTACTAGATCGGCATACCAAGGTCTGCGAGGCCAACTGGGCGCTACTAGAATTACCAGACCTGCGTGACTCTCAATCCTTTGAATGAGCTGCCCTAAGAGGGTCCACGGAGGAAACACATAAAGGCCTGATGGCCAAATCTGAAGAAGAGCATCTATTCCCTGTGCTCTGAGATCCTTTCGATGACTGAAGAATCGAGGAACCTTGAAGTTGTGCGCTGCAGCCATCAGATCCATGATTTGTAAGCCCCATCGACTGAGAATCATCTGAAAAGCTGTTGCACTGAGCTCCCATTCTCCAGGGTCTACAGTGTAACGACTGAGCAAGTCCGCTTGGACACTCATTGTCCCCGTCACATGAGAGGCCAACAGGTATGAGAGATGGAGCTCCGCCCAAGACATGAAGAGCTGCCTACTGCTCTAGAAGATGACTGACATATGCCACTGCCGTTGCATTGTTTGAGAGAACTCACATAGGCTTGTGTCTGAGTAACATAGTGTCGTTATGCTCATATTAGCCGTCTCCTCAAGTTGCTTCACCAGCTTCCTATCCGTTTCCGCATACAGTTCAAACTCCTCTTATTGACCTATAAGTGCATTCACTCTGCAGCTCCTCAGTACCTCTCCACTCTCATCTTTCCCTACATTCCTCCCCAGGAACTCCGTTCACTGGGTAAATCTCTCTTATCTGCACCCTTCTCCTCCACTGCTAACTCTGTTCCTTTTATCTTGTTGCACCTTATGCCTGGAATAGACTTCCTGAGCCGGTACGTCAAGCTCCATCTCTGGCCGTCTTCAAATCTAAGCTAAAAGCCCACCTTTTTGATGCTGCTTTTAACTCCTAACCCTTGTTCACTTGTTCAGAACCCTTATTTTATCATCCTCACTTTAATATTCCCTTATCTCTTGTTTGTCCTGTTTGTCTGTCCTAATTAGATTGTAAGCTCTGTCGAGCAGGGACTGTCTCTTCATGTTCAAGTGTACAGCGCTGCGTACGTCTAGTAGCGCTATAGAAATGACAAGTAGTAGTAGTAGTAAATGACAGCAGATAAAGACCTGAATGGTCCATCCAGTCTGTCCAAAAAGATAAAGTCATTTTACATGATATGTGATACTTTACAAAAGATTGAGGCACAGCCTCCTCCTGGGACCAAAGACCCTGAGCAACGTGTCCCAGACAGTGAGCTTCCCAGCCCCTGAGACTGGCATCGGTTTGTCACTATAACCCTTAGGAGGGTCTAAAGGAATTCCCTTGGCCAGATTTTGTCTCCAAAGCTACCAATGGAAACTCCCTTGCTGTCGAGTCCTGAGAATCAGTTTGACCATCGAAGAATCTGTCTGCAGAGACCAACGAGATGAGGGACTTCTGGAGAGGCCTCAAATATGCACTGGCTCATGGAACTACCTTGACTGTCGCAGCTATGGATCCTAAGACTTGAAGATAATCTCTTGCACATGGTACCAGCTTGCAAAGAATAGATCGTATCTGATCCTGAAGTTTAACAGTTCTGTTCTGAGGCAAAAATATTCGACCTTGCAGAGTGTCAAAGGAAACTCCTAGAGAAGTAAGAGTCTGAGACAGCATCAGACAACTCTTGAGAGGGTTTACTACCCAACCAAGCCAATGAAGAAATTGAACTACTCGCACCGTGGTTTGTACACTTTCTTGATACAATTTTGCTCTGATCAACCAATCGTCCAGGATAGACCAGAATGCCCTCCTTTCCGAGAGTCACTGCCACCACCACCACCATGACCTTCATAGAGGTATGAGGAGCTGTAACAAGACCGAAAGGAAGAGCTCAAAACTGAAAATGCTGGCCCAAAACTGCAAAACGAAGAAACCTTTGGTGCAAAGGACGAATCGGGATATGCAGATAAGCTTCTGTCAAATCTAGAGCCGTCAGAAACTCTCCTGATCGAACAGTCACAATGACCAAACGCAGAATTTCCATACAAAAACTAGTAACCTTAAGCATCCAGTTGACCACCATGAGATCCAAAATTGGTCAAAAGGACCCATCTTTTTCTGGAACTACAAAGTAAATGAAATAGTGACCTGTCCTTATGTCTGAAGGAGGAACAGGGCAGACTGCCTGTAAAGCGAGAAGCCTTTCCAGAATGACCCTGACCGTTCCTGCCCTTAGATGAGAACGACAAGGAGACTCTAGGAAAGCATCTGGCAGCGGCCACGAAAACTCTAAGGCATACCCGTCGTGAATAACCTTGAGAACCCATTGATCGGAGGTAATTTGGGCCCACCTCCAATAAAACTGCGCTAGCTGAGCTCCCACTGGAAATGGATGGGCCCTGAAACCTTAATTGGGAAGGACTAGCAAGGGTCTGGAAGGAAGTGCCTGCATCTCTACTTCCACATCAGGAACCTCGAAAGGACTGGCATCTCTGAAAATAGCGAGACTTTTGAGCAGTAGCTACTCATCCTGGTCAAAAACGACGAAAATCTCTGCCATATCCTCCATTGGAAAGACCACGACCAACAGACCTAGGATGATCCTCAGGCAACTGAGGAACTTTAGTATCGCCTTGACTTTTAACCAACTTATCTAACTCGTCCCCAAACAGAAAAAAGCCTCGAAAGGGAAACTTACTAAGCTTAGACTTATAAGCCGCATCAGCTGACCAACCTCGAAGCCAAAGTAAACAGGCTGCAATGCTTAAAGCCGTAGATTTGGAAAAGGCCCTCAACAAATCATACAAGGTATCCGCTAAGAAAGCTGTGGCCATCTCTATCTTAGCCACCTCTGTGTCTACTAAGGTGAAATCATCTGAAGACCTATCTAAAACTCTCTCGGACCACAAAAACCACGCTCTAGCTACCAAAGAACCATAGATAGCTGCCTGGAATGCCAGTTCAGAGACAAAGATTTTAAAATAGATTCCATACGCTGATTTTGTACATCTTTCAGAGCTGTGCCTCCATCAACAGGGACTTATTTACTTGGCGGTACAAAACTTGCAAATGCCAGATGCCATAAGCCCCCTGCACTGGCATACTACACATCGCCGCAACTTCTCTGCCATTATTTTAAAGCACGCCTTTTTTTTAACCCAAGAAAGGGAAAAAAAACAGAGAGAGAGAGAAAAAGTTCCGAAAGAGCAGGAGAACTAATTACCGCTGCACTAGAAGACACGGCAAGTCTGAAAACTGAACTGCTTTGCTCTATTGGTGCTTTTGAAATTTATTTATTTTTTACACTACAGCGAAGCAATGTGGCTGTCTCTCCCTGTCCTCAGAACACCCTTCCCTCAAAGGGGCTCAGGTTAGTGCTGACTAGATAAACTTTTTTAGCAAATTGCACTAAGTAAATAAGTCAGGAGGTAGCTGTGGGGGGAGGGACCCAGCCACCTGAGTGTTAACACCCCCGAGGCTATAAGAGAACCCCCCCCCCCCCCAACAGGCCTCAGCCTCAGTTCTCAATAAAGCTTGCCTTAAACAGAAAAAAGGGAAGAAAATACTGAAATATTAAATAAGAATAAAAGACTGAAGAGCTCGCCACCTTCCATCCGCTGCAGACTGAGAATACTGGGTCTTACTATAGTTAGCCAGGGCTCTTATTGGCTCTCACGAGAGTCAGAATTCTCAGTCTCCACCTGCTGGAAGGAGTATCAGAATCTTTCTGGAGGAACACTAAGGGGGAATTTAAGCAAAAAACTTTCTGTGGTCAGGAAAATTGGCAAGATGAGTAATGATAAAATAGGTCATTTTAGAAGTAATAAGTGTACCTATTGTAGGTATGCTTTGGAAACAAATTCTATAACTATTCCAAATTCTTCTGGTAAAGCCTTTTCACTGCATTCTTTTACTGATTGTGATTCGCAAAAAGTCATCTATGGGATACAATGTCCCTGTACTCTTTGGTAAATTGGTCAGACTAGAAGAAAGGTTAAACAGAGTAGCTCAACATTTGAGCAATCTTAGGGTGCAGCGTACGGAAGCCCCCCTATGGAATAAGGCTCAGCATCTGGTTGAGGATTTAAAGTTTGTAGTTTTATATGAATTAAAAAGTGTGCGGGGAGGGGATATTTTGACTTTACTTGAACAAAAAGAGCAGCGATTCAACTTTACTTGGGCCTATATACCCCCAAGATCTGAATAAGGAAATTGACTGGACGGTAATATGAGAGGTGTGACTGTCTGGGCTCCCGGCAGCGTTAGCAATATATACCGCTGCCTTCAAACTGCCCAGTGTCCAAGAAGTCTTCTCTCTGCAGCGTCCCTTGGTCCCTCCTATGTGGGAACAGGAAGTTGAAGAGAAGGCTTCCAGGGCAGACTGAAGGCACGTGTATACATCGCTAACACTGCCAGGAGCCCAGACGGATTGAAGACTGCAGAGCCAGAGGAAGGGGAGAAGATAATTATCCCGTTCCTCGGAGTGTGCTTGCCGATCCTGGACCTCCTGTAGGGGTGCAATCCAGACTGGGAGGAGTGGTGAGCAAAGGGAAGAAGCAGAAGATGGATGGGACTAGGAGAGGTGGGGCAGAGCAGAGGGAAGGATGGGACTGGGAGGGGTGGTGAACACAGGGAAGGAGCAGGAGATGGATGGGACTGGGAGGGGTGGTGAGCAGAAGGAAGGAGCAGGAGATGGATGGGACTGGGAGGGATGGTGAGCAGAGTGAAGAAGCAGGATGTGAAATGAGGGATATGAGAAGAAGGGAAAGAAAAAGGGATGATGTAGGGAAAGGCTGAGACAATGTGAATGACCTGGAATACTGGAGAGAGGATAAGAGGCATTGAAAAGGGACTGGGGTATTGGTGAGGGGTATAGCAGAAGGGGACGAGTCTCTGAAGGGGGTTGAGTTAGGGTAGAAAGGGGTTAAAAAGACGGTGAAAGAGAAGCTATCTGGCATGGAGTATAGGGGCGACAGAAGAGTGGCCTTGGAGGAAAGGGAAGGAAGGAGAGACATGGATGGAGATGGGACTGATAGGGTGATGAGATGCAGTGGAAGGTAGATGAAAGCAAAGAGGTTGAGTACAGAGCATGAGAATGGGGGAACTAATGAAGTGGGTGAAAGATGGGGGAGGAATTTAAGAGACTGGGTAAGGGAGAGACAGAGGGGAGAAGGGGAGTGATGGAGATGGAATGAGAGGGAGATGTTCAAAGCCAGTAGGTAGAGGGATACTAAGGAGTAAAGAGTGAGAGAAAACTAGAGGAAAATAAAACGTAAAATGAAAGATCAGTGCCAGACAGATGCAGAGAAGGACAGGAAGAAGACGAGAAGAGTGAAGAGATGGAAAAGCCAACCTGGAAAAGAATTTAGGAGAAGACTGACACATGGAAAGTGGAAAAGAGACTGGGACCAGCCCAACTAGAAAAATAGAATGCTCAGATAACAAAGGCAAAAAAGAAAACATTCTTTTTATTTAATGCTTTTTAAGGACTAAGATGTACATTTCACAAAGCAGGCACATTTTTTTTCTATTGTTGTATTTTGCAGAGTACAGGAGAAAATACATTTCTGTTTCTTTTTTACCAGTATTTGCACTGCTTAAAGAGTCTGGCTTTCTTGAAGAGATTTGTATTTGTATTTCAGTTTTTGTGGGTATGTTTTTTTGTGGTTCCCTATTTTGTATCACATAAGGGTCTGTCCATGTTCTGAACGTGTGACTGAGGTGATGGATTCTGCTACCATGTAATGTTTGTGTAGGAATGTGTAATAGTCCAGCCTGTTCCATTTTCCAGTAGCAGGTATACTGGTGCTCTAGGGTCCAGTGTAATATTTATAGCACTGACTTTTCATAGGCGAGTTAGGGCTGTTGTGTGTTAAGTTTTCTGTATAGGTTTTGAGTGTCTTTTTGTAGGGTTTTGTGTTATTTCATAAAGTGTCTGGCCCTATTGTTTTTGATATGCTGGCTTCATATGCAGCATTTTAGTCTGGTGCGTGTGTTTTTTAAAAATAGCTATAATGAATATGTATGAGATGTATATATGCAAATGAATATGCAAATGTGCCAAACCAAACCCTTTGTTCCTCCCCCCAAATAAAACAAACTACGCCCATGCTCCCCACCCACCCCAGACTGCACCATCTTTCAGGGTTACAGTGAACATTCACATACTTTCCCCAACAGCATAAAGTACACACACTGTTGTACAGCACATATACTTTTACCCACGTTACTACCTATGTTTCACAGCATGATTTAAACACGCAGGGCTAGATTCTATATATGGTGACTGGAAAATCCGCGCAGAAAACATTTCTAAGTGTACTATAACATTTACGCGTGGTTTATAGAATACACTTATCACCTGTCTGCGCGACTATATTTAGTAACGAGAAATTACACCAGGTTTTAAATACCAGCACCTAAGTTAGGCACAGAGCAGGTATATTCTATAACCCTGCGTGTAAATTTTTGGAACGCCTACAACTCAACCATTCCCCCTTTTTGACAACACGCATTAGAATTTACACGTGCCACGTTACAGAATGAGCTTAGTGAGTACTGCGCGTTAAGTTCTAATTAATGCCAATTAATGCTAATTGCTTCTTAACATCCAATTAATATCGCTGACTGGCTTAACCAATTAGGTTATGTGCACTGTTAGGGAATATGCTTCGAATTCCGCGTGGAAATCTAGACATGATATACTGAACCCGAGGGACAACCACATTCATACCCATGGGAGTGCATCAAAACAAAACTGATTTTAATTGTATTTCTCCTTTAAGGCCTGCCTTATGAAAGCCCTTTCCCCAGTCTTTATCTATGAGGGGAAAAAATTAGCAAACAAGGTTCTTTATAAAAATTTGCATGGGACAATTCTGGAGTGAGGCACCAAGAAGAAAGCCTAAAAAACAGACAAGAAAAGGCAGTGCAAACATGCACTTGACAGTGACCAAAGGTTACTTAAGAAATATAGTGTTAGGTCAATAAAAAGCTATCACTTTAGTCTTTATTTTCCTTTGTGTGCCCAATACACGGTAAAAATTATAGAAAGAAATAACCAGAACTAAATGACCAGCAGACCAATGATCATAGCCACCAACTTTCCTAGATTCTTCTACATCCAAACTGCAATATAGCTACTTGCTGACGACAGATGTCTACTGCCTGTTACTAACCACTGCTATAAGTATTTATACTGAATTCAGGAAACGAACTCACACATACCCTGACCCTTGCTTCATCTCTCCATCTCGTATTATGTAGTGCTCAGCTTTACCAGTGATCTCAAAACAGTTTTCTTTACTGTTAAATCAGGCCCTCCCCAGTCCATCCATTGTAATTTGACCAATAGCAGGTGTGCGGAGAGTTTCAGATCTGCACACACCTAGACTAGAGAATGGCACGGGGATGGGGACCCACAGTAATGGGACAGAGCCAATGGGGATGAGGACAAACTTTGTCCCCATGTCATTTTCTACTTTGAAGCCTGTTAATGAACTGGACTGTTATTTTTGTTTGACTGATGAAGACCACAATATTTTGACTTTTTGGAAAAACAAGTAAACATGCTGGCCACAACTAGCAAAATTTGCATGGGGGATCCTGTACATTCCTGCTTCCAGCGCATCTTAAGAAGACATCTTCTATTGCAGAAAGGACTGTGGAAGACAGGAGAGATAGACTGATTAAAAAATTATAACAGTGCTTCAAAGGGCATATTTCTTCCCCGCTAGGGCAAACAGAATGGGTTGTATTTTGTACCCCTGGACATTTTAACAGGATGGATTGGGATTCCTTGGAGTAGTAGAAGTCAGCTATTGTTGGGGTTGGAAGCTTAGAGGGTGGTGCTGAGGGGGTTATTATAGCTGCTTGTTGTTATTGTCTTCTATTTGTGATTTATACAGTTGCACAGCATATTTTGTTCCTTTTTATACTTTAATAAAAAGAATATAAAATCATAAGTGTTTGAGGCTTAAGCAGAGCTCACATGGAAAGACAGGGACAGAACCAGAACCTGCGAGGCTGGGGTGGGAACGGAGACCGCCAGTTCAAATCCTGCTCAGGCCAGCAATGTAAGCCTTTCAGTCATTTATATGAAATAGACTGCTGGTCTCAATACAGTTTTCAGGGTCCACATCAGGAAAACCTACTATCATGAACCAAAGTCTGAATTTTCCTCTCACCTGAAGACAAAACTTCTTCCTGAATAGAAACAAGGTATACTGGCACTATCATCACTCATGCTATATCTGTTCTGTGGGTAAATACAGGACTCAGCTCCAATCAATCCAGCACTTATGAGGAGCATTGCGTTCAGCAGATACAAAGGAAATTAAAAAGAAGTTTATTATTTTTCAAACATTAATAGAATCAACATTTTGCCAGTAAATTTTATTAACATTTCAGAAATCCATATTTACTACTACTACTACTACTTATTTCTATAGCACTACAAAACATACACAGCGCTGTACACTTGAACATGAAGACAGTCCCTGCTCGACTGAGCTTACAATCTAATTAGCAGACAAATAGGCCAAATAAGAGATAAGGGAATTACTAAGATGGGAATGATTAAAAAAAGGGTTCTGAACAAGTGAATAAGGGTTAGGAGTTAAAAACAGAATCAAAAAGGTGGGCTTTTAGCCTAGATTTGAAGACAGCCAGAGATGGAGCTTGACGTACTGGCTCAGGGAGTCTATTCCAGGCACATTGTATAGCAAGATAAAAGGAATGGAGTCTGGAGTTAGCGGTAGAGGAGAAGGGTGCAGATAAGAGAGATTTACCCAATGAACGGAGTTCCCGGGGAGGAGTGTAGAAGAGGTACTGAGGAGCTGCACAGTGAATGCACTTGTAAGTCAATAAGAGTACATGGAAGCAGATAGGGAGCCAGTGAAGTAACCTGAGGAGAGGGCTAATACGAGCATAGCGACACTGGCAGAATATAAGTCGTGCAGCAGAATTTTGAACAGATTGAAGAGGAGAGAGATGGCCAAGTGGGAGACCTGTGAGAAGCAAGTTGCAATAGTCTAAGCCAGAGGTGATAAGAGTTCTGGTAGTTTGCTCAGTGGATAAGGGTTCTGGTAGTGTGCTCAGAAAGGAAAGGGCAAATTTTGGTGATATTATAGAGAAAGAAACGACAGGTTTTAGCAGTCTGCTGAACGTGTGCAGAGAAGGAGAGAGAAAAGTTGAAGATGGCCCCCCAAGGTTACGAGCTGATGAGACAGGAAGGATGAAAGTGTTATCCACAGAAATAGAGAATGGGGGAAGAGGAGATGTTGGTTTAAGGGGAAAGATACGAAGCTCAGTCTTGGTCATGTTTAGTTTCAGGTGGTGGTGAGACATCCAAGCAGCAATGTCAGACAGGCAGGCTGATATTTTGGCCTGGATTCCTGCCGAGACTTCTGGTGTGGAGAGGTAGATCTGGGCGCTATCAGCATAAAGGTGATACTGAAAACCATGGGATGAGATCAGAGAACCAAGGATGAGATCAGAGTACCGACTAGGAAACTACTGTTATAGTATAGCTATAGTCAATGTTAATAGCTGTCACCAGGGAATCAAGCAGATTATTCACGACATGTCACATTTTGGCATTCAGTTGCAATTATTATTCTGCAGCTTATTTATTATCCCACATCACTTATAAAACCTAACAATGGTATCAGTGCAAGACAAATTATTTGCAGAAATCTTAAAATGCTTTTAGCTTCTCACACAGTACTACAGGCATGCAGTCAAATTCCTAGAAACTAAGGAAGCATTTGTAAAGTTATACACACAAAAGGCCATTTTGAATAGCTCATGTTGCTTGCAATGTATGCAAGCAGTTTTAGTTGAAGTAAATTGCAGCTAGTTTTGAAAAGGAATCAATGCATCTTGCTTTTCTTTTATAATTTGCAGCCATGTACTTAGCGACAGCAATTTGTGGGTAACTGGTGGACAAAAGAGAAAGGAAGAGGTGGAAAACCTACATATACACTTGAAAATTAATACATATGCATACTGTTTTATTTTCTCAACCTAAACATGCCCTCCCTACCCATCATGGAACAGCTCTTAACCCAGTAATCAGCATGTGAGCATGGAAGCCCATGTATATTTTTAGATGGCCAGGACGACAGTTGAGACATACCATTCTACCTGGATAAATGGATTTGAAGACTGTCCTTCCCATGACTACTCTGAACTCTTTCACATTAAGGATTCTTGAAATCTCTGCACCAGTGGTTACTTTCAATCCACTGCTTCCCCATGCTATATGCCATAAAAACCTTTTAGTACTCAAATTTAGGAAACTTTATTGGCATGACTATTTATGTGTTGCCAACATAAAATAATAACAGAGAGCAGTTTCCAAAGTTTTTACACAACAGCTGTTTATATATAAAGCCCCACTGAAAAATGCTCATCTCCTCTATAGGTTAAGAAGTACGCCGTCCTGGTCATAACATGCGCACTCTTACCCACTAGCAAAGGGGTTCTCGACCCAGTCCTTGGGACACAATCAGCCAGTCAGATTTTTGGAATATCCACAATGAACATGCATGAATTAAATTTGCATGCACTACCTCCATTCTATGCAAATCTCTCTCATACATATTATTCATTGAGAGTATCTTGAAAACCTGACTGGCTAGGTGTGTCCCGAGGACTGGGTTGAGAACCCTGCACTAGCAAAATGGGGCAGCAGGAAAGTATGTTTATGTTTATTAAAATTTGCTAAGCCACCTATTCCAAAACATTAGGTCTAGGCAATATACAATTAAAATCATTGACATCAAATAATATGAAAGGAACGTCAGTAGTAATAGCACAGAAGACAAGCATTCATACAAGGAGACATGAGCATAACCAAATACACTATGCATCAGGGACTGGCCCCAGGCTATCAGAAGTCACAGCCAAAAGCTTGCTGAAAATAGACTTTCAACAGAGATTTGAGCTTTCATTCTGAAAGACCCACACATCCTTTCCATGGGTATACTTCTATTTGTGTATGTTTGGGCCTGCTTTGAGTCAGGTACACTGAAAAACCTACTGACTGAAGACAGGATTTAAGTCCTACAGTTAGGAGTGGAGGAGTGGCCTAGTGGTTAGGGTGGTGGACTTTGGTCCTGGGGAACTGAGGAACTGAGTTCGATTCCCACTTCAGGCACAGGCAGCTCCTTGTGACTCTGGGCAAGTCACTTAACCCTCCATTGCCCCATGTAAGCCGCATTGAGCCTGCCATGAGTGGGAAAACGCGGGGTACAAATGTAACAAAAAAATAAAATAAAATAAAACTGTCTCTAAAGGGAGCACTTTTTAACGGATTCTGCCCTGCAAACTAAGGAGTTAGCTAGATATCTCTGCTTAAAAACTGCCCTTCAAAGAAGAGTTAACAACTCTAAGGGGCATTATTATCAACATGGGCTACCATTAAGACGTGTTATTTTACCATTAGCTCATGCTATTTTAGCATAGGTTCTATTTTGTAGTGGGGTTAACAGTAAAACAACACATCTTTATGGTAGCCCACGTTGCTATCTCCCCCCTAAGGGTGAAATTTACTAGGCCATTTCTACCATTTTGCCTCCAAGAGATAAAAACTTTAGTAAGTCAATGGCAAATGTAGGTAGTGTAATTTAGTCAGAGGAAAGTACTACACACATCTCACAAATATTTCAGAAGATGCACAGTTATGCTTCCCAACTACCCCCCCCCCCCCCCCAAAAAAAAAAAAAAAGTGGTTAAAAACCAAATGCCCTGCATCTTTATGTATGAACCAGTCTAATTGGCCCACACTTCAGAAGACATCACTGTTTGCAGCCCTCCATTTTTCTACTTTAACTCTTGGCCTTGTGGTTTATCAGAACAAGGGATTTAGGGTTTTTTTCATTTACTGTCCAATTCATTTAGAGTATATAGATAAGACACTGGAAACTGGAACACTAGAAGATAACTATGCTTAAATGGTTCATCCTATCCAAACCTATCATCATTACAAACTTATTTCATTATCTATCTATACCTGACCCGGAGAACCAACATGTTAATTATCTACCTCTGACTGACCTGAACTAGGCTGGGCGGCTTTCAACTTCTGACATGCTTAAAATATAACAAACTGAATATAGGAAAACAAATAGCTGGAACCTGCTGCTTCATCTGACCAGTACAACAAGAAAAAGAACTTGAGTTTTGCAGCATAGCTGTCATGTGAATTTTGGGCCAGGTTATTTTCTGTACTTGATTTCTGAGTATTTTCTATAGAGCAGCTTCAATGGAAGGGCAAGTAGATTATTATTAGTTGACAGTGAAAAATTAATTTTGTATTTAGTAACAAGAAACATGAAATGAAACACTACATAACACACACAAAGGGCCAGCTACAGAAAAAAAATCTAAAAGGCATGTTGTGTAGGTTGTATGGAGCAGCAATTACAGACCAAATTGTTAAAAAAGCATTCTGTCAGCCTGCATGGAGCAACAGTTACAATCCTAAAAGGCTACATAACGGCTTTGAAAACACTGGGCGAGGGTCAGAGAGGAAGAAAAAGTTAGGGTATGGTTACATATGAAACTCTAGATGCATGTTTACCCAGTGTGGGCAAACTGCAGCCAAGCAGACTTTATGGGCCATTTTCATCTTTATCTGCTGTCATTTACTAAGTTACCATGTCCCCGAAAAAACATAATATAAAGGATTAATTATTTCAAGACTTCTTTTTAAGTTGCCATATGCAAGAGCTAAAAATGCATGTGCTAAAATAAGAGTTAAGTATTGTTTGTTGCTTCAGTTTGTAGCCTGTCATATTTCTCAACAGAGCTTGAGCATGCTGGTACATGTGAGCCTGGAATGCAGAAATATCCTAGAACTGCTTCCATATTACTTTATTTCCCCTGCAGTTGACTCTACCATCAGGTTTTCAGTGATGTCCTTATCCTTACACTACCAGACATTTAAAAGCATATACACACAAAACATGTGGAATTTGGGAACAGCACCAGCAAAGTTCACCACATACTATTAGAATTTTGAGTTGAGAGGTGATCCTCTGAGCTTCAGCTAAGAATTACAAATCGCAAACCTAGTAAACAGTATTCACTATGATTACACAGTTATTCTGCTTACAAAGAAAAAGCACTGGCAAAGTCATCATGCTTTCCAAATGTGGTACAAAATACCTGTGTCTGACAATTTGATTCAAATTTATGTGATCCATGACTAGAATCCAAGAGGCTAGCTCCACTTAGATACCTGCATTTGTCCCCTCTTAAAGACTTTAGGACACCGTTTGCTGTCACAATAAAACTGCTAACACGAATGAATACGAGAAACCCGCAATTCCTTTCGCACGAGGGTATTGTAGCCTTGACGTCTGTTGGATACCTGAAACGTGTAGGCAGCCCCCAGACTCCAGTACTTTCTGAACTACTAATGGGTTTCTTCTTCATCTACCCACTCCATTTAAAAAAAAAAAAAAAAACGATGTAGTTGGGACGAGTGCATGAGCTAAATATTTTATATTCTTCTCCCCCTCCCCCCCAAAAAAGTTAAAATAGTGTGGCATGAAATACTATAAACTTGGTGGCTAGCTTATCAGAGCCAGTGCATATAAATAAATGCCAAAAACCATAAAGTTGAGATAGTCGTTCTGTTAGGGGTAAAGGAAGTCCCTCTGCATGCAAGCATGCATGTGCCCCTGCTCGGACCAACACAGGGAAATGAATTAAAAGTCACACTGAAGGATACTCACACATGAAAGTGGGACGGCTGAAGCTCAGTCATCAGACGGGGTTCTCCTCGGAGCACGACTATAAACGGAAGGGTAACGGGCCCAGGGCCCCCGAGAACACAAGGGCCACAACTCCTCAGCACTGAAAAGTTGCAATTGGCTGCATGTCCGTCCCCGCCCAGGAGGGAGGGGGCAGCCCGGGCACCAAGGGCAGCGGGCACCCGCCTTGGGCAGAGCAGGTCCCGGGAAAGGGTTCCGAGCGACCGAGGAGAGAGTGAGACCCTCCCCCAACACACAAACCACCAGCTCCCCCTACTACCCCTCTCCGTCGCGGCCCAGGAGAGACGTGGCAGTGAGCGGCCTCGACGTCACCGCCGCGCGACGCGACGCCTGCGCGCTGCGTGCCCGCGGGTAAGGCGCTGCGGCTCGCTAGATCGGACATATTGGTGGTGGCGGCGGCGGCTTTGTGGAGAGGAGGATGTTGAACCCTTTCTTTTGCAGGAAATGCTGCTGACCAGGGGATTGGACAAAAAAAAAAAAAAAAAAAGATGATGGGAGACGTAGAGGAGATGAAAGATTGGTGGCGGGGTGATTAGAGAATAGAGAGGGAATTGAAGGAGAAAGTACCTACCTAGCAGTGGAGATCGCTGGGGCTTTTCTCACTGAGGTTTCTTTATAAAGAGAGCTCTAGGGAAAGGTGCCTAAGAGGCTTATTTTCAAAGCACTTAGCCTCCCAAAGTTCCATAGAAACCTATGGAACTTAGCCTCCCAAAGTGCTTTGAAAATATGCCTCTAAGTGTAGTTTATACCTCGAGTGTAGGTGAGACTTATAGTAAGTAGTGCGTCTGCACATAACTGATGTTGCTTCTCCTTGGTTCAGATGGTTAGTTTTGTGTTCATTTTCTTCATCTTTATTTTATGTTTCATACAGAAACATTTTCGGTAGAAAGTGAAAGCTTCCGTTCAGCAATGTTCGATGTGTCAGACTTGTCGTGACATCTTTTCCGAAGGAAAAGGGAAACCGGTCTTACCTCATCTGGTGGAAGAAAGAAAATCTAATCAAATGCAAACTTTTGTTGACTACTTATTCCAAAAGGTCCTATGCGCTATACAAAGAAAGACCAAAGCACGACTTTGGAAGTTACAATGTCTAAAATTAAAACATAATTATAATCATAATTTACACAATCAAGAACTTATTGGAAAAAATATTCAATTAAGAGCTTATTAAAAGGAAACCTCTTCATTTTTTTGCCAAAAGGAAAGTAAAAAAAAATTCCAGCTTAATTTTGAGTGGGAGACTATTCCAAATAGTTGCAGATTGGAAGAGAAAACAACTATTTAAATGTTTCTTTCTTATAAAGAACCCCTTTAATTGAAGGAAAATGAAATACCCGGTAAGTTTTGGTGACTAGATCTAAAAGTATAAACTGATGATGGTCTGTTTTAGCATGGTACACAAATGCTGAGGCGCTTGACCATAAAAAAAGATGTCTTAGTAAAGCAAGAAATTTTATAAATAGTTATTGCATTTACTGGAAACCAGTGAAGTCTGATCAGTAAGGGTGTAACCTTATGTTTTTTACATTTAAAAATCATTCTTGCAGCTGTATTCTGTAGAAGCTGAAATACCAATGTAAATAGAGTTACAATAGTCCAATTGAGAAAGTATCATCAATTGGACCAATAAAGCAAAATGCAAGGAGCAAGTCAATCTCAACTATTTTAGGTAACAAAAATTTTTTTTCCTAGTTATGTTGTTTACTTGGGTTCAAAATAAAGTGTTAAATCAAAAATAACTCCCAGAACAAGGGAGAGGTTCAGAGGGATTGAAGAAGACCGGATACAGTCCCTCTTCACAAAAGTGGTGACACAGAAGAAGCGGGAAACTACAAGCTGGTAAGCCTCACTTCAGTTATTGGTAAAGTAAGCATTGCTGAAGGAAAAAATAGTGAATTTCCTGGAATCCAATGGGTTACAAGATCTGAAGCAATGTAGTTTTACCAAAGGTAAGTCATGCCAAATGAATTTGATTGAATTCTTTGACTGGGTGACCAGAGAATTTGATCGAGGACATGCACTAGATTTAATCTACTTGGATTTCAGCAAAGCCTTTTACACAGTTCCTGCTAGGAGGCTCTTGAATAAACTTGACAGGCTGAAGTTAGGACCCAAAGTAGATTACAAACTGGTTGACAGACACCAGAGGGTGGTGGTCAATGGAATTCACTTGGAGGAAGGAAAGATGAGCAATGGAGTGCCTCAAGGATCGGTGTGGGGCCAATTCTGTTCAGTATATTCGTGAGCGATATTGCCGAAAGGTTAAAAGGTAACGTTTGCCCTTTTGCAGATGATACCAAGATTTGTAATAGAGTGTACACCCTGGAGGGAGTAGAAAATATAAAAAAGGATCTGCAAAATTTAGAAGAATGTTCTAATGTTTGGCAGTTAAAGTTTAATGCAAAGAAGTGCAGAATAATGCATTTGGGTAGTAGAAATCCAAGGGAGCTATATGTCCTAGGAGGTGAGAGGCTGATATGCACAGACAGGGAGAGGGGTGATTGTTTCATCGCCTTCAGATCCTCAGACACTATCCAGCTTATAATCAAAAGTGATCGCCGGCCATCTTCCGACACAAATCGGGAGATTGCCGGCGATTTCTTAAAAGCGGCATTTTTGACAGCATTGCTTGCCGCTTTCCCGTCGCTTCGCTGGCGAAAGTTCAAGGGGGCGTGTCGGTAGATTAGCGAAGGCGGGCATGGGTGTGGCTACCAGATGGCCGGCTTTCGCCGATAATGGAAAAAAAAGCGGCGTTAAGCAGTATTTCGCCGGCTTTACTTGGTCCTTTTATTTTCACGACCAAGCCTCAAAAAGGTGCCCCAACTGACCAGATGACCACTGGAGGGAATGGGGGATGACCTCCCCATACTCCCCCAGTGGTCACCAATCCCCTTCCAAACTAAAAAAAAATAAAACTAAAAATCTTTTTTGCCAGCCTGTATGCCAGCCTCAAATGCTGTACCCACCTCCATGACAGCAGAATGTGTTGTATCCTCCGACAGCCTTTCCCTCCCTGGTTGCGATGTGGCTGTCGGGTGAGTGTGACACCTTTTCTGTTAGGTGCCCTGCAGAGTCACATTAGCAATGCATTGTGGTGGGTGTAGGGTACAGGGCTCTACTCCCATGGTACTTTTCCCCCCTGCTAACTGGGTCAGAGTGTGCCCTGTTTTGTTTCCTGTTGTAGTCCATGCGGTAGTGGCCATTTTTGTTAGAGAATGTAGTTCTTACCTTGAATGGTGCTGAAAGAGGAGGGCATTGTACACCATTGTGCCAGCTCTGACCTACTGCTAATCTTAGTACCAGGGGACTCTTTGCCAGTGGGGTACAACCTCTGATCTGCAGTTAACTGTGAGTAAATGTGGTTATTTCAAGAAAGGACTTTTTCAGAGAGATTAGTCTTCAGGTGTGAACTGGTGTGCCAAAGTTATACAGCAGCAGTAAGTCCTAGAGGCTTGATGGACCTCACTAATTGAGTTCCCAGAGAGAAGATTTAACACCGTCTTTTAGAACACAATAACTACAATTAATTAGAAAGTCCTTAAACCAGTTAACCACAGAACCCAAAATTCCAAGTTCATATGGAGGGACATTGTCGATATGACATCCAAACGGCAAAATATTTAAAAACTGAAGTACATAATGAAAGAAAAACTAAACGTTTTTCAATATTCAAAAATACACTAAAAAAATGTTTTGAAAGAGGAAACATTGAAAATTTCCTAGATATCCAGAAATAAACATTTCCGCCAATCAAAAATACACCATGCAAAACATGCAACAGCAGTACTGGTCCACACGTCCAAAAAATATCTGTTTCAACAACAGGACGTTCCCTCCACGTGCAAAATGTGCACATATACCTCTACACATGGAGGAATGTTCCTCAGAGTACCAGCTATGTCTCTGCAAAGGGAATCAAATTTTTCTGTGGAGGAGACAGAGCTTCTGTCATGGTTCAGGAAAGGTGAGCCCCTTGGGCTGCAGCCGAGTTGGCGCTACCTGGTTAATCCAAAGGTTAGCCGGGCCCTGACTGGCAGCAGACAAGTCACCAGATAAGGCACAGTAGGCAACCAGAGTCTAGACTAACAGAAACAGGAAACAAGGCTGGATCTGGAAGGCAGGGCTGGAACTTAAAGACAGGACTGGAGCTTGGAGGCAGGGTTGGAAATGGAAGGCAGGAAGCACTGCAGGAGCAGGACTGGACACAAGGCAAGAACAAGCTGAGTCAAAGTTGGAGCCAACAGGAACAAACAAAGGCAGGGCTGGAGACAGGGCAAAAACAGGCTGAGGCAGGACTGGAGTGCAATACACAAGCTAGACCCACTAGGAGACCTGTGTTGCAATGGCAAAGCATGAGGGTCCAATGGTTCCTTGTAAGGGCCCTCACTAGTGATGTCACAATCTCTGGTGGCCCAGAACAAGGCTTGGAACCAAGGAGGTTTCAGAACAGGAGACAGCACGACATCAAAAAGCTACTTAGGTTTGTCTATGTTTCCCTTCCCTGCGCAGCTGTCGTTCTGCGTACACATAAAATAAAGCAAACAAACCTATGAGCTGCTGCATCCATGTTGTCGTTCTTTATTGTTGGTAGCATTTTTATTTCTCACTTATATTTTCAAACATGCCAGCTTCTGCAACATACAGCTGTACACAGAGGAAGTATTCTTCGAGAGAAGCTTCATTGGCTCCCCACCAGAGAAAGAATAAACTTCAAAGTCCATACAATGATTCATAAGATCATATACGGAGAATCCCCTAGCTACATGAATGACCTGATCGACCTCCCAATCAGAAACAGATCAATGTCCTCAATTACTTCCCTCAATTTACACCTTCCTAACTGCAAAGGAATTAAATACAAAACCTCCTATGCATCCAGGTTCTCATTTTTGGGCAGCCAGCTTTGGAACACTCTACCAAGATCCATCCGAACAATTAACAACTATCTACCCTTCAGAAAAACGTTGAAGGCACATCTCTTCAAGCAAGCTTACCCTAACGACCCAACTTAACCTTATAAGCCCACCCACACAACTCCTGCTCTGAAGATGATTATACCTTAAACCATGTCTCCCAAACTCCTTATACTCATCCCCCAGTATTTCTTCTCCATCTTCCCTACCCCTCCCAATCTCCTTCCTTTTGCCTATCATACCTTGTTTACCTTTCCATGTTCAATTCACATATTCTTAAAACCTATTACTATGTTTATTACAATTTGTAATGTTCTCCTTACAATGCTTTGTAATTCTATTTACTATGTAAGCCACATTGAACCTGCTGTGTGAGGGAGAGCGTGGGGTACAAATGTAATAAATAATAACGAAATAACTTTTCATAGGTAAAGTAGTAATTTGTTATAAAACGTAAGCAGTGTGTCATTTGTAGGGAACACCCTAGCACAGTGATGGTGAACCTTTCAGAGACCGAGTGCCCAAACAGCAACCCAAAATCTAATTATTGCAAAGTGCCAACAGGGCAATTTAACCTGAATAACAGGTGTCGGTGCTCATTATGGGCGGGGTCATGTTTGACCCCACCCCTATGATAGCCACACCCCTTACACCAGCCATGGCGCATATAAACAGACATCATTGAAAATATACTAGTATAGGAGAAAAAAATAACATGATTTTTTTTCATTATAAATCATTTCTGTAAGCTGTTACAGCTCCAGTATACCCAGTGCAAAATAAGACAGCAGATGTAAATTCTCAAATTGGACATATTCCAAACACTAAAATGAAAATAAAATGATTTTTTCTACCTTTGTTGTCTGGTGATTTTGTTTTTCTATCCATATTGGTCCGAGTCTCTGATTCTGCTGCTCTCTATCTGTTCTCTTAACTCCGTTTCCAGGGCTTCCTTTCCATTTATTTCTTTACTTTCCTCCTTTCTTCTTCATTTCTTGCCCTCCATCCATAAGTAAAAGCTGGGTCCTCCTCTGTGGAATTGATTGGAGGAGGTATAATGTGGATCCAGCTTTTACCGGGGAGATAAGAACCGCTCGAAATCCAGCACTACTGAAATAACGATTTTAGTTCTGGATGCCAATGATAATTTTCCTCAGTTTAGCCAATTAGCGTATAAGGTTGAGTTAAAGTAAAACAGCGTTCAAAATTCCTTGGTCTGCAAAGTTACAGCCACTGATAAGGACCAGGGCTCATATGGAGAAATAACCTATTCTTTCAGTCAGGTATCTGAAAAAGTTACTGAGGTCTTTAAATTAAACCAATCCACTGGTGAGTAGTAGTAGTAGTAGTAGTAAATAACTGTCCAGGGTTCCATTGATTTTGAAGAAACAAGAATGCATGAAATAGACATTCAAGCAACAGATGGGGGCGGATTACCTGCCCATTCTAAAGTTCTTGTTGAGATTCTGCATGTTAATGACAATTCACCTGAGTTGATAATATATAGGAGATACTGGAAAGCAGAAGATGGATGGAGGAGAGATAAAGATGGAGCGAGGGGGAGATGTTGGAATGCATCATGTAAAAAGGACAGAGGGGGCACATACTGGATGGAAGGGGCAGAGAAAGTGGGCAAATGCTGGATGGATGGAAGGGAGGGGGGAGAGAGAGAGGGAGCAGATGCTGGATGGAAGGGAGAGAGTGAAGGGAAGATGAGGAAAGCAGAAACCAGAGACAACAAAGGTAGAAAAAGATTTATTATTTTATTTTTTTGCTTTAGGATAAAGTAATATTGTAGTTGTGATAAATACAAAATGAAAATAAGGTGATCTTTCTATTAGACTAATTTTAATACATTTTTGACTAACTTTCAGAGACCAAAACCCCATCCTCAGGTCAGGACAGGATACCGTAACATACTGGCCTGAGGAAGGAGGTTTTGGCCTCTGAAAGCTATTTGAAAAATGTATTAGTCCAATAAAATGGTATCATCTTATTTTCCATTTTTTGTTTTATTTCTGTTTGTTAATTTGTAAAGCGGTGATTGGTATTTGTCAGTTTTTTCAAATTTACCTCTGCTGTCTTTATATTGCACAATACTAGGGGACATGCATCACTGTTTCTGTGGCGTTGCATTGTATGCAGAATCTGACTTATTGGGGGTTCAGTTTAATTTTTGTCTACACATTTCTATTTTTAGTTTGTGTTTGCTTATTCTATCCTTGGTGAGGATGTATCTGTGTTCTATGTGAAAAAGACATGGTTTTGTGTTGGCAAGATCATTTTTACTAATGTCTTGTGTAGTTTTACAATGGGTGTATTGATGTTCTAGCACTCACTGCAATGTTTAAGATGCTGCCTTTTCCTAGGTACACCCTTGTTGTGTGACTCGTGGATTATTATTAAAAATAATTTTTCATATAGAGGAGGGGGTGTTAAAAAATGATAGGCCCCGGGTGTCAAATACGCTAGGTACGCCACTGGCCCCACCCGCCCTCCGTCGTCGACCGTCTGCCACCGGGCCGGGTCCCCTGCATTGAAATCACAGCGCCTCTCACCTCCGTGTGAAAGCGCTGCAGGCAGCAGCAGATCGCCTCCCTTCAGGCCTCCTTCCCTCCCTGTGTCCCACCCTCGTCTGATGTAACTTCCGCGAGGGTGGGACACAGGGAGGGAAGGAGGCCAGAAGGGAGGTGATCTGCTGCCTGCAGCGCTTTCACATGGAGGTGAGGGGCGCTATGATTTCAATGCAGGGGCCCGGCCCGGTGGCGAATGGAGGGGGTCAGGTGGAGGGGGGAGCGGCGATGACCTCGGGGGGGGGGGGGGGGGGCCCAGGGCCCGGCCTTGTCCCGGGCCCGGCCCAGTCTCTAGACGGCCTTGCTACCTCCCAACTGCCTAAACACACAGTTTAGAACCTTTACCATGTCATAACATGACACGAGCCCCTGCACTAACATAAAGTACACTAAACAACTCCAAAACACAAATTTTACAATAAATTATAACATTTTAACATTATAGAGCATTTAATTAACATTTAAACATTTTTTCATACCTTTTTGAAGTCCTGGAGTGCTTTATTTTTAGTTTTCTTTCCAGCACGTGCTCACTGCACAGCTCTGCCATGAGCCAGCATTACAGAAGGACCTTACGAGACTGGGCGGCTAGATGGCAGATGACGTTTAATGTGAGCAAGTACAAGGTGATGCATGTGGGGAAAAAAGAACCCAAATTATAGCTACGTCATGCAAGGTTCCATGTTAGGAGTTACGGACCAAGAAAGGGATCAGAGTATATTCTCATGGTTCTTCCTCCACCCCCATCCCGCTCTCTGTTGGAGTTCCTCAGGGATCTATCCTTGGTCCCCTTCTTTTTTCAATCTCCACCTGGGCTCCCTGATCTCATCTCACAGTTTCCAATATCATCTTTATGCCGATGACACCCAGCTTTCTCTCTCCACACCAGACATCACTGCAGAAACCCAGGCCAAGGTATCGGCCTGCTTATCCGACATTGCTGCCTGGATGTCCAACCGCCACCTGAAACTGAACATGGCCAAGACCGAGCTTATTGTCTTCCCACCCAAACCCACTTCTCCTCTCCCTCCACTCTCTATCTCAGTTGATAACACCCTCATCCTCCCCGTCTCATCTGCCCGCAACCTCGGAGTCATCTTCGACTCCTCCCTCTCCTTCTCTGCGCATATCCAGCAGATAGCCAAGACCTGTCGCTTCTTCCTCTATAACATTAGCAAAATTCGCCCTTTCATCTCTAAGCACACCACCCGAACTCTCATCCACTCTCTCATTACCTCTCGCCTTGACTACTGCAACCTACTCCTCACTGGCCTACCACTTAGCCATCTATCCCCCCTTCAGTCCATTCAGAACTCTGCTGCACGTCTTATCTTCCGCCTGGACCGATATACTCATATCACCCCTCTCCTCAAGTCACTGCACTGGCTTCCGATTAGGTACCGCATACAGTTCAAGCTTCTCCTACTAACCTACAAATGCACTCAATCTGCAGCCCCTCACTACCTCTCTACCCTCATCTCCCCCTAAGTTCCTACCCATAACCTCCACTCTCAAGACAAATCCCTCCTCTCAGTACCCTTCTCCACCACTGCCAACTCCAGGCTCCGCCCTTTCTGCCTTGCCTCACCCCATGCTTGGAATAAACTCCCTGAGCCCATTCGCCAGGCCTCCTCCCTGCCCATCTTCAAATCCTTGCTCAAAGCCCACCTCTTCAATGTCGCCTTCAGCACCTAACCACCATACCTCTATTCAGGAAATCTAGACTGCCCCAACTTGACATTTCATCCTTTAGATTGTAAGCTCCTTTGAGCAGGGACTGTCCTCCGAGTGGAGGAGTGGCCTAGTGGTTAGGGTGGTGGACTTTGGTCCTGGGGAACTGAGGAACTGAGTTCGATTCCCGGCACAGGCAGCTCCTTGTGACTCTGGGCAAGTCACTTAACCCTCCATTGCCTGCCGCATTGAGCCTGCCATGAGTGGGAAAGCGCGGGGTACAAATGTAACAAAAATAAAAATAAATAAATAAACTGTACAGCGCTGCGTAACCCTAGTAGCGCTCTAGAAATGTTAAGTAGTAGTAGTAGTCGTCAATAATACACTGAAACCTTCTGCTCAGTGTGCTGCTGCGGCTCGGAAAGCTAATAGAATGTTGGGTATTATTAGGAAAGGTATGGAAACAGGTGTGAGGATGTTATAATGCCGTTATATTGCTCCATGGGGTTAGACGGTTTCCTAAAGGACAAGTCCATAAACCGCTACTAAATGGACTTGGGAAAAATCCACAATTCCAGGAATAACATGTATAGAATGTTTGTACATTTAGGAAGCTTGCCAGGTGCCCTTGGCCTGGATTGGCCGCTGTCGTGGACAGGATGCTGGGCTCGATGGACCCTTGGTCTTTTCCCAGTGTGGCATTACTTATGTACTTATTAAATAAAAATAATTTTTTCTACCTTTGTTGTCTGGGAATTTGGCTGGTACCAGTCTTTTTTTCCACATTCCATGAGTCAGCCTTACAAATTTTTTTCCAGGTTGGCCTTTCCATTTCTTATCTTGCCTCTTGTCTTCTTCCTTTCGTTCTCTATATCTATTGGGTACTGATCTTTCGTTTTATGTCCCTACTATCAAATAGCTGTGTATAGAACTGCCAAGTGATCCAGTTCCAGAAGGGAGCAGTGATGTAGCCACAGGTGGGCCTGGGTGGGCCGGGGCCTACCCATTTAGGGGTCAGGCCCACCCATCAATAGCACATGTTTAGCAGTAGCTGGTGGGGATCCCAAGCTCTGCCAGCTGAACACTTCCCCCTGATGGTAACGAAAATGCTACTCTCCATGATACTGGCACCTGCACATGCTCAGTTTTCAGCGTAAGCATGCTGCAGACTGCCAAGGTGGAAAGAAGTGTTTTCCCGCCAGCCGAGATATTTTTTTCGTTTTGGGGGGGTGGGGAGGTGGAGGGAGAACACTTGGTGCCCACCCACTTCTTGCCCAGGCCCACCCAAAATCTGTCATCTAGCTATGCCCCTGGAAGGGAGATTTCTCAACCAGTTCTAGTGTGAACTCACATCCCAAATTCAAGTGGGATTTGCAGTCTCTGGTTCTACCCATCAAAATCTGTGCTGCAGTACATCCAAAATGACTTAATAAAATGCACTCGGACCCCTCTACTGTTGTTTGAACAATTTTCTCATTTGCTTTGGTCCCACTGTCTCTTTTCTGTTTTTCTCTGTTTCTTCTGCCTTTACAGGGTCTCTTGCCCATCTTACATTTCTTCTGTCTCCAAGTGCACCATTCTTTTTTCCTCTGCACCACTATTTGTCCTGTCCAGCATCTCCCTTCTGTGTCCCTTGTCCTTATCCTTATCCTACCCCCAAGTTCAGCATCTGCCCTTTCTGTGTCCCTTCTTCCCCCTTTTTCAGCACAAGCCTACCTGGTCTCCTCATCTCCCACTTTCTAGCATCTGCCGTCCTGGTGTCCCCACCTCTCCCTTTTTCTAACATTGTCCTGTGTCCCCATCTTCTCCCTTTTTCCAGCATTACTCCCGTTACCATCTTCCCCTTTTCCAGCATTACCTCTTTGTCTCCATCTCACCCATTTTTCACCATTGTCCCCATATCCCCATTCCCCCTTCCAGTGGTGCCCCTCTGTGTCTCTATCTTCTCCCCCTCCCATGTGATAATCTTTGAATAACTGTCTATACTGTGAGCTGGTCACCCTTCCAGACTCTAGCCAGGGCTGACCCTGCTTAGCTTCCTCCACACACACGGTCACTGCTGGGCTCTAGGCTTCTCAGTAACTCACAGGATTCTGTCTCAAACACTGGGGAGCTTTCTGCCTCCTCTTCTCCCTTCATAAAAGGCTCATCAACACCAGGCTTCTTATAATTAAGGGTTTTATTAATGGCCATTTAACATGGTATCCTCATCCATTCTCCTCACTTTTTTATTTCTTCTTTAACATCAACATTTCTTCTTCTTTAACATAAACATTTCTTCAAGTCAAACAAAGCAAAAAGGCACTTTACTCAGAGCCTGCTACTTAAACCCTTCTCCAACTTAAGACAGTTCCCCAAAATCAAACAGTCAAGCAAAAGCATTTACTTTCCTTCTCCAGCTATCACCTTTTCCAGAGAGAGCTTCCCCAGTGTTTCCATCTACCTCCTACAGCTTTCTACCACTCTCTTATTAAAGCTGCCTGCAACCCTCTCACACCTGGTTCAATTTCCCAATCAACTGCTGGCTTCTCACTCTCCTGCCTAGAGTCCTCCCCCTGACTCTGATTCCCTTGCTGCTGCAGTGCATTCTGGACCTTGTAGTTCCCTGCCTCTTCACAATACTTACGGCTATGATTTCTAAACATGTGGTATCAATAAAGGACAAACTTTTAAATGCCAGTTGGGTTTATATGCTAATCTCAACTTTGTTAAATGTTTCAGACATATCCATCTATTTATTCCCATGATATAACTAAATTCTATTATTCTGTCTCACTGTGTTTTCAAATGTAAGTCACACTGAATCCGACTTTGCTTGGGATAATGTGTGATAAACATTTTTTTTTAATCCTTTATCCTCCACCTTTGAAGACACTGCCTATCCTGCTGGATAGTGATGGCACAAGGAAATCAAGTTTGGTCCAGTGAAGACTAACTCAAAATAACTTGTTCCTTAGCTGGGCCCTAGTATTACCATATTCTACCAGCAACAATAAATTTTTTTTTTATTTATAGAAGTCTTTATTGAATATTGTTATCCAAACGTAAACAATACACATCTCAGCGTATATCAAATAGGTTACATAGCAAAGACTGTGTACCAAACAATTCAGCCAACCATATAAACAATAGCTTATCGAGGGCTTAGTGTACTTCACACATTTTTAGTTTTACATAATAACAATCCCTTTCTATTATGCCTAAAACCTCCCCCCCCTTCTCAAACTCCTCCGTTCCCTCCCACCCTCCCTTCCGTCCTCCCAGTCTGCAATCCTATACAATCATTTTCTCATTATTCCAAACACTTATTCAAAAAGGGGTCCCAGATTCTCTGCCATTTAGGCAGCGTTTTTCTCTTCAGGGCCGTCAGTCTCTCCATTTCACAAATGTATCTGATCTTAGTTATCCATCTCACCATTGGAGGGACCAATGCGGATTTCCAGCTTTGCGCTAGGTTCACCCGGGCAGCATTCAGAGAGGAGCGCACAAGCAGCCACTGATCTGACGTAAGACCCTCTGGTCGCCCCCCCAAGAGGAATATCGAGGGATGCCACTGCACAGACCTACCAGTCCATACCTGGAGGCGCGCTCGAACCCCCCTCCAATAGGCTTGCGCTTTTGGGCAAGTCCACCAAATGTGACCCGCTGTTCCTACCCCACCACAATTTCACCAGCAGTTTTGGGATATTTGGGCACTCATATGGTGTAGCCTAGCCGGAGTCAAGTACCATCTATAAAACACCTTAACAGCGCTCTCTTGCAGAGCCACCGCCGTTGATGTTTTCCGGATCTGTTTCTCAAGTGCCAACCAACTAGCCTCTGTTAGGGTAAAGTGTAGCTCTTGTTCCCACCTCTGTCTGTGTAATATAGATGTTTTTGCGCGTCTCATTTGATAATCATACAGAAAGGATATCAATCCCCGTGTGCGCCTAGTATCTACACATATCTCCTCCATCGGGTGAGTGTCTCGCTTTAAGCTTCTGCCATATACAGGCCCCTTCAGAAAGTGGTGGAGCTGCGAATAAGCATATCTGTCCCCAGGGCTAATTCCATAGTCCTCCACCAGGGTCCCAAAGGGCAAAATAGTCTCTCCCACGTGCATCTGCCCCAACAGATCCAAACCTGAGGCTGCCCACCTGCAGAAAACACTGTTGCCTATACCTGGCTCGAATAAGGGGTTATCCACTATCGGGGCTAAGCCAGATACAATCGGCTGTCGATCCGGAAACATACAATCCCAGTAGTGGAAGGTGGTCTGGACTGTCGGCGGAAATCTTTCCACCCTTTCTCTATATTTACCAGGCAACCAGATGAGATGTCCGAGTGCACGTGATCCAACCAAGGCTTGTTCAATATCTACCCATCTTTTATGTTCTTCCCTTCGAAACCAATCGACTGCCCCTCTGGCTTGTGCTGCCCAATAGTACCAGGTGAGATTGGGTACTCCCAGACCTCCCTCTCTTCTACTCTTATATAGCACTGCTCGTGGCAGTCGTGGTCTCTTTTGGCACCAAATGAACCGGATCAATGAGTCTTGAATCCCAGACAAGAAGGACCTGGACAGCTTCAGAGGCAGTACCTGGAATAGGTACAGCAATCGGGGCAAGATATTCATTTTAATTGTGGCAATGCGCCCAAACCAGGACAGTCCCCTAGATGACCATCTGTCCAAATCCCTCTGTATCTCCCTTCTAAGGGCCTGGTAGTTATCATCAAACAATGCCGATAAATTGCTCGAAATCTTAACACCCAAGTAACCCAAGGCTCTCTCCTCCCACTTGAAAGTAAAAGACGTCTTCAATGATTCCATTATATTTGGGGGTACCCCCAGCGCCATGCCAATAGATTTACCAGCGTTAAGTTTATATCCGGAGATTGCAGCATATTCATCTATCACCTTCATTAAATTTGGCAGTGAGATTAAAGGGTTAGTCAGGGACAACAAGACGTCATCTGCGAATAAAGCTACTTTGTAGTCTTGTCCACCCACCCTCACCCCAGTAATATCCGGGTGTTCTCTAATAGCCTCTGCCAAGGGTTCCATTGCCAGCGCAAAGAGTAAGGGAGACAGCGGACATCCTTGTCGCGTACCCCGCCCTAACTCAAACGTCTCCGAATGCCCTCCATTCACCCTCACACACGCCCGTGGTGCCGAATACAACGCCCCAATCCAGGCCCTGTACTGAAGTCCTATCCCTACCCTGGCCAGGACTTTATCAAGGAACCCCCAGTGGACCCTATCAAAGGCCTTTTCGGTGTCCAGGCCTAATAACACCACCTGACCGGCCTTTATCTGAGCTGCATATAGAAGATCCACTGTTCTCCGGATGTTATCCATAGCCTGCCTATTAGCTATGAAGCCTACCTGGTCAGGATGGATCAGGCTAGGCAGCAGCCTCGCCAGCCTATTGGCCAAAACTTTAGCCAGAATTTTTACATCGGCGTTAAGTATTGATATTGGCCGGTACGAGGCGCACTCAGTTCTGTCCTTACCCGGCTTGGGAATTACTGCCACCCAAGCCTCCATCATCGTCGTTGGGAGAGAGGCCCCTTCTCTCACCGAATTGGCTATCATAGTTAAATAGGGCGCCAGAAGTGGTCCAAAAATCTTATAAAATTCGTTTGTGAAACCATCTAGACCTGGCACCTTCCCCGCTGGAAGTGCTTTAATAACCTGCAACACCTCATCCACTCTCACCGGCTGATCGAGCTCCCCCCTCTGTGTTTCGGACAGAACCCTCAAACCCGTCAGCCAAGTATTCATCTATTTTATCCGTCTGCACAGAAGCATCCTCCCGATACAAGTTCTCATAATATTGTGCAAAACAATCCCTTATCTTGGTGGCTTTGTGCAAGACCTCTCCTCCAGCTCCCTTCATTTTTAATATGTGCCGATCAGATATTATTTTTCTTAACTTAGTGGCCAATAGTCTACCTGGTTTATTAGTACATTCATAGTATACCTGTTTGGTCCTTGCATGTGCAAACTTCAAACTATCCTCATGCAAGGAGGCTATTTCCAATCTCTTTGCCTGCAGCTTCCGATAGTCCGAACCCGACCCGAACTGCCTATATTTAACCTCCAATACTCCCAATGCACCCATACACTGCGCCAAGCGTTCCCTTTGGGCTCGGGATTTCTGACCAGCTTGTTTAATAAAATACCCTCTCGCTACTGCTTTAAAGGCATCCCATACTATCCCCAGTGTTGGCCCAGAGTCTAGGTTGAGTTCAAAATACTCTTTCAAAACTGAATGAAATCTCGTCACCAGCTCTGGGTCTTGTAGCAACGAGTTGTTAAGCGTCCATCTCTTATCCCGCTTCTCAGCTTGCAAGGATGAAATATTGGCCCAGACTGGGGCATGGTCTGATATAGTAATATGACCTATAGTGGCCCCCCCTACCCCATCAGACAATGTCTTATCCATAAAAATATAGTCAATTCTGGAATAGGAGAGGTGCACCGTTGAATAAAAGGTATACTCCCTCCCCCTAGAGTTGGCCAATCTCCATACATCATATAACCCCATCTCTTCAACCAAACATTTCAAGGCCCGGGAAAGCCTGCAATCAATCGGAGCAGGAGGAACTGACCTGTCCAAACCTGGCTGCATAGTGGCGTTTAAATCACCAGCCACTATTAATTTACCTCTAGCAAAGTTCTGCAGTTCCCTCCTCAAGCGCAGGAAAAAAGTGTCCTGCTTTTCATTTGGGGCATATACACTAGCCAGTGTACATTCCTCCTGCTCCAATAACACATGTAAAAGTAGGAATCTGCCCTCCCTATCCTTTCTAGAATGCAGTATCTGTACCTGGGTATCTTTATGAAACATTATGGCCACCCCCCGTTTCTTTGTTCCCGTGACATCTGAAGCACAGTAAACCTGCCGATATTGTCTAGATAGCAGAAGACCCTCATGCTTTTGCAATAAATGGGTTTCCTGTAAAAAGACTACTCGCGGCTTCATCAAGTGTAGCTCACGTTGCAGTGCATGACGCTTATAAGGCGAATTCAACCCCTTTATATTATATGTACAGATCTTGAAGTCTACCATTCAAGCTTCACTAGAGAAAATAAAAAATAACATGATGACCAGTGAAGACTAAAGCCTAGTACTAAGTTCCCCCCTCCCAAACTATCTCCATCCCCCCATACCCTAGTCTCCCCCAACTCATCCCCCCTATTCCCCTCCCTCCCCCTTACACCCTCCCTACTTCCCCCTAGCCTGAATCCACCAACCAGCACCATTCGGCACTGCCTGGGACTTGAAGGAAGAAACCCCTCTGACCAAACCACCGGCTGTATTAACCAATTTAACAGTCAACTTTAAACAGTTCCCCCCAATCCCCTTACCCCCCACTCATCCCTCCCCCTCCAATCACCCACAACTTCACAATGTCATCCACTACCAGTCGGTACATTATCTAACAAATTACTCTCACTAGAACATGTTCTCAACATTACCCCCTTCAGGGATAATAACTGCACAGCGGAGTTCACCCCAGAGTTTCCAGCTTCTGCGGTTCAGGTCTGCTGTCTGGAGCTCTTTGCCCCCTTCTCAACTCTCTTCCATCTCTGCAGGCGCGCTTTTGTTGAAGGGGCCAGTCCCGTAGGCAAACTTTCCGTGGGGGCTAAACCTGCTTCGTATAAGCTCTTCCACGCCGCTCCCACTGATCTACTGCGAATCTTCTCTCCCTTAAGTTCAAAGCAAATGGCAAATGGAAATGCCCATCGATAAAAAATCTTCTCCTTGGTTAGAATCTCTATTACCGGCTTCATAGATCTCCGTAGGCTCAGCGTGAACAAGGATAAGTCTTGATAAATCGCCACCCGAGCTCCATTAAATTCAAGGTTAGAGGACTGGCGAGCCTTCTGCCATATTTGATCTTTACAAGCATAGGTGGAAAACTTTACCACTATGTCTCTCGGCCTGTTATCTCTCGGAGGGCCCAGTGCTCTGTGCGCTCTGTCCATAGTAATCTTGCTAACATCAAAATCCGGGCCCAGCAGCTGTGCACATATAGCACGCACCACCGTCGGGACGTCCTCTTTATCAGCATTCTCCTGGACACCTCGAAACCGGAGGTTTTGACGTCTCCCCCGGTTCTCAAGATCGTCCAATTTAAACTGCAGGTCCTCCGTCTGTTCTGACAATTTTTGCAGACGCCTTTCTGTTTCTTCGTGTCTCTCACCCAGCTCACCCGCGCGCTCCTCCAGCACTTCTACCCTTCCCCCAAGCTCTCTCAGGTCGACGCTCAGAGCGTCCACGTGCTCCAGAATTTCTTCCTTGGACGCCACAATTTCAGCCCGAAGTTCATCTAGGCTTTTGGTCAAGTCGTGCGCAAGATCCTGGTTGGGGGTGGGTTCACGGTGCTCTTCACGGGCCGGGTTGTGGCCCGATTCCGAGATTCTGCGTACCTTGGGGGAGGCGGGCCGAGCTAGGCCGCGGTCTATCTGTTTTGCCGACAACCGCTCGCTCTCCCGGTGCAGCGCGCCGCTTTTTTTACTCATCCTATTTTAGCCTGGAAAAGTCGGTGACAGTTCGCAGTTATTGCAGACGCTGTGAGAGGCTTCTTTATGGTAAGTGGAGCTTTAAAGCAGGAGGGATGACCGGAGCTTCGGGTTTAGGCGGCCATTCAGTCCCGTGACGTCACTTCCTCCTAGCAACAATAATTTTTGACGCTGTTTTAGTGATACTTAACTGTTATTTCTTTACTCCTCCAGCTTTTAAGGCACTGCCTATCCAACTGAAACAGTTTTAGCATTGTTACAGATTGTCACATCTCAAAGCAGCAACTAGGTTTGTGAGCCCTTGGGCTGCTGCCAAGGAGCGGCAGTGGCAGGCAAAACCACCCCAACCAGCACTAGGCTAACACACACACAAAGCAGGGACTGCAGACAGGGATAAGCAAAGCAGGAACACACTGGACAAGAACACTTGGACTGGAACACAGGACTGGAGCAAGGCTTCACTTGCACTTGACCACCCTTCCCTAGGAGTTGAGCCCCTGGGTGCAGGCGGCCGGCAGGGCTTACCGTACTGGGCAGGAACTGGATACCAGCAGGAAACACACAACAGAGTCAAGACTACAAGCTGCCAGGCAGCCGCTAAGACAGAAACACAGATAGGAGGGAGTCAGGACTAAAAGCTGCCAAGCAGCCACTAATAAAGAACACAGACACAAGACAAGGAAATGCAGACCACAAACAAGACTAGGAACTAAACAATAAAACCAAAGCTAACTACACACAAACAAACAAGAACCAGGCAAGAACTCAGAATAAAACTGGACTAGGCAGACGTGCACAGAGCACACCCACATACCAGGGACCTTAAACGATGCAAAGACAAACACAGAAGTTTCTAGGTGATTAATAAAGCCCATCAGCACCTGAGGCTCCAGCTGCAGCAATCTCAAGGCAACTACGGGTGCTGTTCAGGCACAAACAAGAAAGGCAAGTCTGGCAGCCTGGAAGATCTGGACCGGACTGGGCTGAAGCCTGGAACGGGTAGGGACAGCAAGACAGTCTGTGGCAGCCACCGGTTCTGGCCACCAGAGGGTGAGGGGAGCACAAACCAAGAAGCAGGCAGAAAGCATACTGAACCACAGAGTGGCTCAATATACACAGATGCAGCACAGTGGAGAAATCAGAGCCATGCTGGAAGCAGCCAGCAGACAGAGGCAAAGCTAACTCAGGAAGAACAGACAAAAGCCAGACGTGACACAGATGGACCAATAGTAAAGAACAACAAAGTGTATGCAGCAGATCATAAGTTTGCTTGCTTTGAACTGAACGGCAACGACAGCTGCGCGGGGGGGGGGGGGGGGGGGGAGACAGATTACCTAAATTGGCTCCCTTGTTAGATAGGCTCACTTCTACTCCGGTCAATTAAACCTCCCTGGGCAGCTTTCTCCCTTGTCTAGCCCCCCCCCCCCCCCCGAGCGTTGCACCTTCTCTTCTGCCCGTCTCTCCCTTCCATGTGGTCACTTTTTACTTCCCTGAAGCCTTCTCCCTCCGCAGCACCGCACTGGTGATTCACAGTCAGGCTTCTGCCAGCGTCCCACCTCTGCGGAAAACAGGAAGTTGCAATTGAGTAGGTGGGACGCGCCTGAGGAGAGGCCCCGACGCTGGCAGAAGGCTGACTGTGAATCACCAGTGCGATGCTGCACAGGAGGGAGAAGGCTTCAGGTAAGTAAAAAGTGACCACGCGGACGGGAGAGATGGACAGAAAAGACTAAGACTCAGGAGGGAGGGAGCAGAAAAAAATATTTATTGGCACGAGGCGCATAGGCGCCATTTTTTCAAAACAGCTGTTTGGGGAGCAACCGCTCCCCCTGTGCCCCACCTAGCTACGTCACTGGTCAGCACATGCTAGAATGAAACAAAATTACAAGAAAAATGTTCACTCTGCACAGCCCTAGAATACTAATTTCTATAGCACTACACGCTGTATGCAGCACTGAACTGGTATGAGCAGGAGGAATACGCAGGGCACAGGAAGACGGGATCCGAGAGCAGATTAAGATCACCTGGTCAATCCGGCCTGCCCTCTTTCCATGCCTGTTGCTATGCAATACTCTCTGGGTTTACTTTTTATCTCTGCTTTGCCAAGGATCATCTGTGCTTAACTCATGCATTTTTGGAGTTGTGTTAGTTTTTGCAACATCACTCCCAGAGTCTGAGCTGCAGTGTTGCGCTGCTGCCCTTTGTTCCTCGCCCTCCACCCTCAATCATGGATTGCAATGGAGCCCTTCAAGAGTTTCCCCATAAAGGGCATTCACAGCTCTTCAGGAGGCCTATGGGTACCCAGTAGAGATTCCACCCCCCCCCCCTCGTGTTTTTACAGATTAGACCTTTGTTACCTCACCTGCAGGTTCCCTTGCAAATGCAACAGTGATTCTTTTGTAGACCAGTGGGAATCTTTTCTTGTAAGTAAAAATATTGTTCAAGTAATTGATTTTTTAATAGAAACCCATCTGGTGTGTCAAGAGCTAGAGTAAATACTGTGCCTTGTTTTTGTTTCCTTGAACTTATGCTATATTATTTATTAATTTAATGGATCCTTTATGTGAACTGCAAAGATCTTGTGGCTTGGTTTCCTATAAGGTGTATTTTTCTTCTTGTATGGATTATGATCTTATGCTGTTTGCACGATTTGCTTTTATAAAGTCTTTATTTTTAAATTGCAATTAGAAAAAAAAAGTTGGACCATTTGTGGGAAAACAGTTCCTAAATAGTAGGGCTGGGTCTGTCTGTGCATATGTTATAAAATACACACAAATGAGGATTCATGCACTAGTAGTTGGTTCTGGGTGCCATGTTGCCTTTGTGAAATAGACAAAATAAGTGTCTTTTGGATACAGACTTTTTATAAAATTACCCCACATATGGAGTTTTTCCAAATTTGAACTACCTGTCTTTCCAACACTTTCAATTTTCATATCATAATTGCAAGTTTAATATTGCCCTCTAGTGGTAGGATCATAGAATTACATGTGCTGATGTTTTGACTTCCAGTCTTATTGGCTTTGGTATATCAGGTTATATTACTTACTACAGTGAGCAGTAAATACACCAGAGGATTAAACACTCAAGCAGCAGCTGAAAGACAGAAAATTCTGACCAGTGTATCTGAATAGGGAAAAGATCCCGAGACTCATCTAGTGCAGTGTTCTCAACTCAAACTTCACAATGTTGGCTGGTGTAATATTTAAGTTCTCCATAATGAATATACTTGCAGTATATTTACATCAACCTACCTATTTCTTAGGTTCAATCTTAAGCTCAATTTCTCTAATCAGAGACATGTGTGCTGTATTTTGCATCAACCTGAATCTGGGACATTCAATGCCTGGCATTGGCGCTATGTGTTCCCTTTGAAAATGAAGCCGGGGTGGCTCAGGTGCACTCCCAGTTCAGTCCTCCCATCAGGTCTTCTACTATTGGGTTGGTTGGTCTCAATGTGAAGGCAGCATTCACATACCCGGGGGCAGCATTCACATACCTGGGGATGAGAGGGTAAGGGAGTTGTGGTGATTGCTCAAGGGTGACACCTGGTGACTGGATTCAAGGCAAAATTCCTTTAATCAAACAACTTGATTAAGTGTCTTAAAAAATGACCCAACACGGGCTGTGTTTCGGCACTCAGCGCCTGCGTCAGGGGTCATAAGGGTCATTATAAATATGTACAGTAGCAAGGTTTGCTCCTTTTCACATGTATCGGGATAAAAACGCCTATCCCAATACATGTGCAAAGGAGCAAGCCTTGCTACTGTACACATTTTTTATGACCTTTGTGACCCCTGACGCAGGTGCTGAGCGCCAACACACAGCCCGTGTCGGGTCATTTTTTTGAAGACAGTTTACCAAGTAGTGTGGTTAAAGGAATTTTGTCCAGATTTTGAAGGCTCCTATTGCTTTTTTTGGCTATTTGGACTTTGTCTTGTACTATGTACCCTCTCTTGACTAGGCTGGATTCAAGGCACCACAGAAAAGTGGAATTGATCAACAAATCAGCAAAACAACCAATGCTGCAATAAAGGCTTTATAGACTATCTTAAAAAAAAGACAACATGGGTCGTACTTTGGCAGAATGACGTGCCTGAAGAGTCTAAAACCATGATGAATGAAAAATGATGTAGTAACTCAAATGCTTTGATAAGTCCAACCAACTAGGCACAATTATGGTCATAGAACCAATCAGTATTGATTGTGTCAGTTCACAAAACTATAGTGCTGTGATAGCGGAGACAGCAGGCAACCTGTTCTCATCTCTTGAAAAATTCAAAGGAATTTGAAGATTGAACATTAAACTCTACTTCCACTGATGGCTTATCATATAGTGCTTGAATGCTTAATAAAATGTTCCAGTGATTCCATATGCCCTTAAAACAACAAACATAATTCCAACGCACTTGCTCAAAGGCTTTCTCTGTGTCAAAACGTATAAGTACAGAAGGTGACCCTGTCTTTGAACCTGTTCAACTGAAGTCACCACGGACCAAATTCTAAAAATAGTGCCGAAAAATTGGCGCCACAAAATATTGTGCTATTCTATAAATGGCACTGAAAGCTAGGCGCCATTTATAGAATATGCTTAGCACCTAAATTTAGACAGGATTTTCATCTGGTGTAAATCCTCGCATCTAAATTAGACACAGATTCCCTTATTCTATAATGGAAATGCTGTGGTAGCATTTTTAGCTCACAGTAGAAATCAGCTGGCGATAAACGCCAAGACACCCATAGGAATGTAATGGACGTCTCGGCATTTGTTGCAAGCAAGCTCCCAACAGAGATTCAAAAAGAAGAGAGTGGCACACATCCTTGCAATATATCCAGCTGCAAACTATGCCAGAACATTTCACAGGATCCCACAGTCATTCACAAAGGAAAAATATTCAACATAAAGCAATCCTTCACATGCTTATCTTCCAATGTGGTATATATCATTCAATGTAAAAAGTGTGACGAAGGGTGCTATATTGGAGAAACAAGCCAGATGCTAAAGAAGAGATTTAATTTATATAGACATCATATAAAAAAATGCCAGTGTCAACCAGGATGTCACCTCTGTGGGACAGCACTTTACAAAACCAAAACAGTGTATGAATGATTTTATGGTTCAAATACTGAAAGGAACCTTTAAGACAATACAGGAACGTAAGACCTTTGAAGTCAGAATGATTACATATTTTGACACCCACCAGACAGGACTTAAAGATCTGGGTTTTCTAGCCCATTATAAACCATAAAATTCTACTGCTTTGTCACCCTCTTACCACCATGCATATCTCCCTGTCCCTCATCCACCTAGCTCTCTGTCTCTCACCTAACCCACCCCACCTTGTGTATGTATATATACGGTTATTTATCAATGATCTGATGAAGAAGGGATACCTTTGAAAGCTAATAAAATGTATGAAGTTAGTCCAATAAAAAAAGGTATCATTTTATTTTATTTTCTCTGCCTGGTGCGAAGGTGGCGGACCTCACGCGTCACCTAGATAGGATTTTAGATAGTGCTGGGGAGGAGTCCGCTGTCTTGGTACATGTGGGTACCAATGACATAGGAAAATGTGGGAGAGAGGTTCTGGAAGCCAAATTTAGGCTCTTAGATAGAAAGCTCAAATCCAGATCCTCTAGGGTAGCATTTTCTGAAATGCTACCTGTTCTATGTGCAGGGCCCAAGAGACAGGCAGAGCTCCAGAGTCTCAATGCGTGGATGAGACGATGGTGCAGGGAGGAGGGTTTTAGATTTGTTAGGAACTGGGCAACATTCTGGGGAAGGGGGAGCCTATTCCGAAAGGATGGGCTTCACCTTAACCAGGGTGGGACCAGGCTGCTGGCGTCGGCATTTAAAAAGGAGATAGAGCAGCTTTTAAACTAGAAATGGGGGGAAGGCCGACAGTCGCTCAAAAGCGCATGGTTTGGGAAAAGGTATCTTGCAAAGATACCTCACAAACAGGGAAGGTAGGGTTTCTGGATAGTGAGGTTGCACAACAGACCATGGTAGACCAGATGCCCTTAAATACAACTAAAGATCAGACAAAAGATGTCAAATCAATAGTGTCAGGTACTAAGCATCATGCAAATAAGAACAACAAACATACTCTGAAATGTCTATATGCAAATGCTAGGAGTCTAAGAAATAAGATGGGAGAGTTGGAATATATTGCACTAAACGAAAAATTGGATATAATAGGCATTACTGAGACCTGGTGGAAGGAGGATAACCAGTGGGACACTGTCATACCGGGGTACAAAGTATATCGTAGTGATAGGGTGGACCGGACTGGTGGAGGGGTAGCATTATATATTAACGAGAGCCTTGACTCAGATAGATTACAAATTCAGCAGGACACAAATCACACCTTTGAATCATTGTGGGTTGAAATTCCATGTATAAAAGGGAAAAAAACGGTGATAGGAGTGTACTACCGTCCGCCTCGCCAGGATGAGCAGGTAGACACAGAAATGATAAAAGAAATCAGAGACGCGAACAAAATGGGCAATATGATAATAATGGGTGACTTCAATTATCCAAATATAGACTGGGTAAATGTAACATCGGGACACGCTACAGAGATACAATTCCTTGATGAAATCAAGGACAGCTTTATGGAGCAACTGGTGCAGGAGCCGACGAGAGAAGGAAAAATTCTAGACTTGGTCCTTAGTGGAGCGCATGATCTGGTGAGGGACGTTATGGTACTGGGGCCGCTTGATAACAGTGATCATAATATGATCAGTTTTGATATCGACCTTGAAGTAACTGTACACAGAAAGTCAAATACGTTAGCGTTTAACTTTAAAAAAGGAGACTATGATAAAATGAGAAGAACGGTTAAAAAAAAACTTAGGGGGGCAACTGAGAGAGTAAAAACTGTACAACAGGCGTGGACGCTGTTCAAAAATACCATCCTGGAGGCCCAGGCCATACATATTCCGCGAATTAGAAAAGAAAGACGGAAGTCCAAAAGACAGCTGGCCTGGTTGAAAAGTGAGGTGAAGGAAGCTATTAGGGCTAAAAGAAACGCCTTCAGAAAATGGAAGAAGGAACCGTCTGAAAATAACAAGAAGCAGCATAAGGAGTGTCAAAGCAAATGCAAGGCGCAAATACAGAAGGCCAAGAGGGATTACGAAAAAAAGATAGCATTAGAGGCAAAAAAACATAGTAAAATTTTTTTTTGGTATATTAAAAGCAGGAAGCCGGCAAAAGAATCGGTTGGGCCACTGGATGACCGAGGGGTAAAAGGGGCGATCAAGGAAGACAAAGACGTAGCGGAGAGACTGAATGAATTCTTTGCTTCGGTCTTCACCGAGGAAGATTTGGGTGGGATACTGGTGTCGGAAATGGTATTTCAAGCGGACGAGTCGGAGAAACTTACTGACTTCACGGTAAACCTGGAGGACGTAATGGAGCAGTTCGGCAAACTGAAGAGTAGCAAATGTCCTGGACCGGATGGTATTCATCCTAGAGTACTGATAGAACTGAAAAATGAGCTTGCGGAGCTACTGCTAGTGATATGCAACTTATCCTTAAAATCGAGCGTGGTACCGGAAGATTGGAGGGTGGCCAATGTAACGCCCATTTTTAAAAAAGGCTCCAGGGGAGATCCGGGAAATTATAGACCGGTGAGTCTGACGTCGGTGCCGGGGAAAATGGTAGAGGCTATTATTAAAAACAAAATTACAGAGCACATCCAAGGACATGGATTACTGAGATCGAGTCAGCACGGCTTTTGTGTGGGGAAATCTTGTCTGACCAATTTACTTCAATTCTTTGAAGGAGTAAACAAACATGTGGACAAAGGGGAGCCGGTTGATATTGTGTATCTGGATTTTCAAAAGGCGTTTGACAAGGTACCTCATGAAAGGCTACAGAGGAAATTGGAGGGTCATGGGATAGGAGGAAATGTCCTATTGTGGATTAAAAACTGGTTGAAGGATAGGAAACAGAGAGTGGGGTTAAATGGGCAGTATTCACAATGGAGAAGGGTAGTTAGTGGGGTTCCTCAGGGGTCTGTGCTAGGACCGCTGCTTTTTAATATATTTATAAATGATTTAGAGATGGGAGTAACTAGCGAGGTAATTAAATTTGCTGATGACACAAAGTTATTCAAAGTCGTTAACTCGCGACAGGATTGTGAAAAATTACAAGAGGACCTTACGAGACTGGGAGACTGGGCGGCTAAATGGCAGATGACATTTAATGTGAGCAAGTGCAAGGTGATGCATGTGGGAAAATAGAACCTGAATTATAGCTACTTCATGCAAGGTTCCACGTTAGGAGTTACGGACCAAGAAAGGGATCTGGGTGTCGTCGTCGATAACACACTGAAACCTTCTGCTCAGTGTGCTGCTGCGGCTAGGAAAGCGAATAGAATGTTGGGTATTGTTAGGAAAGGTATGGAAAACAGGTGTGAGGATGTTATAATGCCGTTGTATCGCTCCATGGTGCGACCGCACCTTGAGTATTGTGTTCAATTCTGGTCGCCGCATCTCAAGAAAGATATAGTAGAATTGGAAAAGGTGCAGCGAAGGGCGACTAAAATGATAGCGGGGATGGGACGACTTCCCTATGAAGAAAGACTAAGGAGGCTAGGGCTATTCAGCTTGGAGAAGAGACGGCTGAGGGGAGACATGATAGAGGTATATAAAATAATGAGTGGAGTGGAACAGGTGGATGTGAAGCGTCTGTTCACGCTTTCCAAAAATACTAGGACTAGGGGGCATGCGATTAAACTACAGTGTAGTAAATTTAAAACAAATCGGAGAAACTTTTTCTTCACCCAACGTGTAATTAAACTCTGGAATTCATTGCTGGAAAATGTGGTGAAGGCGGTTAGCTTAGCAAAGTTTAAAAAGGGGTTGGACGTTTTCCTAAAGGACAAGTCCATAAACCGCTACTAAACGGACTTGGAAAAATCCAAAATCCCAGGAATAACATGTATAGAATGTTTGTACGTTTGGGAAGCTTGCCAGGTGCCCTTGGCCTGGATTGGCCGCTGTCGTGGACAAGATGCTGGGCTCGATGGACCCTTGGTCTTTTCCCAGTATGGCATTACTTATGTACTTATATTTTAATTTAGCATTGGAACCACTGCTACTAGCAATTCAACAAGCTTCCAGTATATATGGAATTGGTATTCACTCAAACATTGTTAAATTGGCAGCTTATGCTGACAATATTTTACTGTTTATGTCCAAGCCCCAAGAATCAATTCCAAAGGTAATGTAAATTATTAATACTTTTTCTCAATTTTTATTGTCACCCTTTATTTTAGGTAATTGTTTTATGTAGATTTATATAATGCATAATATGCCGTTTAAATGTTTTGAGCTTTGGATATCATTTTTATGTGTATTTTTCTGTGTTTACTTGTTGTGACTCCTGAAGTAAGCAGGATTTCCACCAAAACATGGCCCCATGTCAGGTCTGTTAACAACTGTGGTGCTCAATAAAGACTGTTTCTCTATCCCACTGGCTGCAGAATTCATTTGGTCTACCAGTATTACTTTATTTTGCTGCTGTTTGTTTATATGTAGGGGCTTTTTCCTTTTTCTTTTGTGCAAAGAATTCCATGAGCCATGGTCTGCATGCTTTCCCTACTTGATTGCCTGTAGTTTAACTATGTTTATAGCTACTCTGAATTTTACTCAGCTACTGAATGTTTAGTGTAGCTTAAAGGGAACACTTTGGAACCTAGAAGGGAAGGACCCCATCACTGTCTACCAGCTGTCTCCCCTGGTACCTCTGTTACTGATGTTTTTATGTATACTGTAACCACTCCATGGAATTATGTACCAACAAAATCAAAATAATGCGTGGCAATACAACACATTAAAAGGAATAATATTTGCATTATTCTGGAAAAGTATACAAGTATTTTAACACGTGGCCTCTCCAATAATGCAAAACACTACAAATGTCACTCAGCAATTCTATCATATTAAATACCATCCACAAATTAATGGTCAAACTGAAAGAAGGAATCAGAGTCTGAAGGTCTGCCTGTGAACCTATGTTTCTGTCCTCCAGGACAACTGGTCTCATCTGTTACCTTGGGCAGAGTTCTGTCATAATCATGTAAGTGCATCCACTGGGGCCTTACATAAGAGTAGCCATACTGGGTCAGACCAATGGTCCATCTAGCCCAGTATCCTGTTTCCAAACAGTGCACAAAACCCAATTAGCAGCAACATTCCATGCTACCAATTCCGGGGCAAGCAGTTACTTCCCCATGTCTATCTCAATAGCAGACTATGGACTCTTCCTCCAGGAATTCGTCCAAACCTTTTTTAAAACCAGATATGCTAAATGCTGTTACTGCATATTCAAAAGCCTGGATTTAGTGAAGGGAAATCTTGCCTCTGTAGGAATATGTGAAAGACAAGTGCTGCATGCATTAACTGTCAACAATTCTATGAGCTATGATGTCATTGGATATAGTGTAATGTCTTGTGGGTGTGTCTGAGTCACTCTAGTTGCTCTGAGAGTGAGTCAGTCTGTGTCAGCATAAGATGGTGTTAGCAATCTCTCTTCAAGCTGTATGATAACCAACTGACAGAATTTTTGTATTCAGTAGTTTTACCATGTCTACTGCAAGTATGATGTAAATAGTTATCTGAAGAAACTGTAAGTAAACATCATTTTTGTTTGGAAGTTAAAGAAGAGAGAGTAATTGAATCTTTTATTCAAGAGTCTGTGTGAAAGAGAGAGAGAGAGAGAGAGAACAAAAAAATGGGAGTTAACACTTCTAAAGCTCTGCTGCGTATGGGCTAAATCTGCTGAAGTAAAAGTCTATTTTTTCATTTCTCCCCATCATATTGGGTTATGGGCCCAGACCACTAAATAAAAAAAAAAAAGAAAACATTAAGAAATTTTTTTTTATCTCTCCACACAAAAGACAAGATGGCAGCTGCACCATTACTATGTTCTCTCAAAGTGCCCCAACTGAATGAATATAACTATATTCAGTGGGAGATGAGATTTAAATGCATTATTGAAGCAAAGAAGCTAAAAATATGTTTGGATCAAGTAAGAAATGCTGACAATTTTGAAGAATGGAATACTGCAGACTGTTATGTCAGAAGTATGCTATATGAAGCTCTGACAGAGAAACAGGCAATATTGATTGATGGAACAGACACCTCAAAAGAAATATTGCAAAAATTGAAAACCATGTATGGTACTTCATATACAAAACAGCAGCCTATATGGTTATCAGAAATAATTCAATTGAAGTTAAATGACAAGAAAAAATGTAATGATCATATAACACATTTAATGTCATTATTTAAGAAGCTAGAATTATCGGGTATACCTATCTGCGATGCTTTAAAGAGAGCTTTTATGTTTACATCTCTGTCTAAAAGTTTTGAAGTATTCAGGACAGTGAATGAAGCAATTGAAGGACAATCTTTTGAACAGGCTGTCTCTAAGCTTAGACAAGAATGTATTATAACAGAGGAGATCTGTTCACCAAGAGAGATTAACCAGAATGAAACATTTTTCTCAGCAATGCATAGTAGGAGGCGGAGCTATAATGAAAAAAGCCTGCCCAGAAACAAGCTGATTTGCTATTCATGTGGTAAAGAGGGACATGTATCAAAATACTGTAACAAGAAAAACCACACCCCTTCTAGCTCATTTAAGCCAATGGAGAATAAGCATGGTCAAAGAAAAAATTATGACCATGACAACAGTAAGAATAAGAGCTGTATAATGACAGAAAAATCTTTTAATATAATGAAGAACATTTCAGATAAAAATAGTTGGATATTAGATTCTGGCAGCACAAAACATATAACCAATAATAAAGAATTTTTCACAGATATGAGACCAGAAGATGGTAGTCTTCACATAGCAAATGCTGGCTCAACAATGATCAAAGGAAAAGGAAATGGACATTTAAAATGCATAGTATCAGATGGAGTCAAAAAAACTCTTGTAAAAGATGTCTTATATGTTCCACGAGCAGTTTGTAATATGCTCAGTGTATCAGCATTAGACAAGAAAGGTTTTTCAATTCATTTTGAAAATAGTAAATGTACAATTTCTGATGGTAATGAAATTTATGCTGAAGGTTATATGAATAACAATGTCTATAAGTTAAACATTACAGGTGAATCATCACATCTTATAAAAACAAAGAAGAATACAGAATGTAATCTTGAGATCTGGCATCGTCGAATGGGACACAGAGATCCAAAGGTGATCTTGGAGCTGCAAAGTAAGCAACTTGCAACAGGCATAAAAATAAGTGCCAGTAATGGTAAGATGGAAAAATGCATAGATTGTATTACTCAAAAAGGGGTAAGACCCTCATTTCCATCATATAAAGGAAAAAGAAGTAGTAAAATACTGGACTTGATACATGGAGGGGCAAAATGGAAAGATCGTCCAAGTACGAATTAGGGCGTTCTTACGAAAACGTCCAAAAATAGACCTGTATAATGGAAAAATAGTGTGGGCGTTTTTCGATAATCGATTATCCCTGTAAGAAAACAATCAAATGACGAGCGCATAAGCGTGACTAAATTGGGCGCCCTAACACGGTCGATTATTGCAGGTGCAAACGACCAAATCACGTGGTGTGTAAAATAATGTACATAGGTGTATCGCAAGTACAGTACATGTTGTTCAGGCCATCCAGGTACGGAAATATATGAGGAACGCATATATGTGTCAACTACAGACATATCATGCTGCTCCACCCATACTTTCATCATATGTGCCCATCTGAATGTACGGATCTGCATGCACTGTACACCTACTGAACATGCAGTAAATGCATATTGTGTATATGTGAAAAGGGTCGGGTGGGGTGCGTCATACTCATCTATAGAAGCCACGTTTCACACTCCTGCAGGCATGTGCACGTCAAAGACGTCTATGCTTACGAGGGCGTCCACGTGCTGATAGGGGCCATATATGGAATGGTCATCCATATATGGAGCTGTGCATGAAACGACGTCCCTCACGCAAGGTCGTCTATATAAGGCACTTCTTTTCCAACACGTGGAAAAATGGCACAACGAAGAGAACCCAACTTCGGCCAGGAGGAGAGCCTGATGCTGGTGCGGCTGTGCGTAAGGCACCGGCACAGGCTCTTCATCCAGCACCATCACCTGCCCCCCAGGCTGCAGGCCATGCGAGCCTGGTCCCGAATCCGGGAAAGGTTAGAGAGGTAAGGTTATGGCCCAACCCCCCTCCCCTCCTGTACCTACACATATAACAGCTCCGTCATCAATGTTACCAGCAGTAACTGGAGTGTCCATGCAAGGATCATGAGTAATATAGGAACATGCACAATCACTAATAATTTGTATGTTATTGAAACGACCACCATTCCCACATCCCTACAAGAATGTATTTCGTTAGGTTAGGTATGTGACATTTGCTATTAGTGTTATGTGACAATTTCGTTAGTTATGTGAAAGCCACATTTTCCAACCCCTCTTTGGAGCCTCCGAATAGTGGAAGCATGAGACCAATGAAACCTATACCATACTTTATAACATGGTCATGATAACACATATAAAGTAGTTTAACAAGCATACATTATAATGTATACAAACGGTACTGTCTGGCCTCATGGCCACCTCTCTGGCATCATCTGCATAGGAACCAACTCGGTGGCTGCTGTGGGTGCTTCACCACCCCACCCCCAATATCAAATATGTATGGAGGGAGGGGTCATCTCCACTGGGGGTTCCACCCCCCAAAATGGAAAAAAGGTGGCTCCTATGATTCACTACCAATGGAGGTGCCCCCCCCCCCCCCAACACTGTAGACCCTCTCTCTCTGGTATGTGAATAGCAAATGAATGTGTGCAGAGGACAAAAAGGACCAACACCCCCGACCCCTGCTCTCCAAACTTATATCTTACAGACGCTTTGGAGTCCACCGGGACCTCGAGTCCCTCCGGAGGCGGTTCCGGCGGGTGAGGCGGGAGAGGCCCGACCTCATCCGGGCGGTGCGAAGGCACCTCAGGGCTCGCCGTAAGTATTCAAAAACAGGACACCTGTACAGATTACTACATACATTTCATGAATAAAGCAAATGTGTTGTACAATATCACTTCCCATGTGCCTAATAGCCACCTAGTAATACCAATCTGTCCCAGATCAAGGATGCAGGTTGCAGGGGTTCTCCCATGAGCGTGCCTGCAACGTCCGACCATCCCCCCGAGATGAATGAGATGATATGCCACACTTTACTATTCCCCTTATTGTGGTGGCTGATTACTGTGTCCTGGTACAGCTGCCTGAGGCCCTACTTGTACTGCATGTTATGGCCTAAATCACATAAAAGAATTGTGCTCAACACCCTTCCCACTGCCCCCCCCCCCAATAACTCCTACAACAACTGCCCATCAACCCCTCGTTGCATCTCACAATGCAAACATGCTGGTCAGCAATGAATTTGGTATGGCAACATGTCCTGCGTGGTGTGTGTCAGAGGAGGGTCCAGGGTTCTGTTTCATGTCATCTGATGCAGCTCATTCCCCATGGGCATAGGCTACGCCTTACCACACCCTGCCCCATCCCCTGCCTCACGCCACCCAGCTACTGCACTATGCAAGCCATGGTGTATGCACTGATCTCAATCACACTCCTTTTTACATACACAGGGCTCCACCAGCAGGAAGCTGAGCGGCAGGATGAGGAGGGCCACCACCTCCAGGAGGAGGAGGAGGAGGAGGAGCAGGAGGAGGAGGAGGAGCAGGAGGAGCAGGAGCACATGGATGAGGAGGAGGAGGAGCAGCAGCCAGGCCAGGAGGCGGCCCACCAGGAGGACTCGGAGGAGGGAGTCCTCATCATAGATGAGGAGGACAATCATGAGGACCCCTCCCCACCTGCAGCTCCGTGTGAGGCCTCTCCCTCCCCTCAGGCAGCGCCATCGCCTGGCCCACCTCCATCCCCTGGGCCAGCGTCCGTGTCCCCTGGCCCACCTCCATCCCCTGGGCCAGCTTCCGTGTCCCCTGGGCCATCTTCCGTGTTCCCTGGCCCACCTCCAGCCTGGCCCAGCTACTGTGGTCCGCCTCCTGCAGCAGCTGGTAGATGGCCAGCAGCAGCTTATAGTTGGCCAGCACCAGCTGCTGCAGGAGGTGAGAGCCCTACGGCAGGGCAATGAGCAGCTCCAGGGCCCACTAAGGGTTCTGCTGGGGCTGCTCATTGCCCTGCTACAGAGGGCCTTGCTAAGAGGGCGTGGCCGCCCTTAATTGAAATAGGGGGGGCCTGTTGGGGGTGTGGGGAGTGGGTGGGGGAGGGAATTGTTGGGGTTGTGTGTGTGGGGGGAGGGAATTGTTGGGGGTTCTGTGGGGGGTGGGGGAGGGAATTGTTGGGCTTGTGTGTGGGGGGGAGGGAATTGTTGGGGGTTCTGTGGGGGGTGGGGGAGGGAAATGTTGGGGTTGTGTGTGTGGGGGGAGGGAAATGTTGGGGTTGTGTGTGTGGGGGGAGGGAATTGTTGGGGGGTCTGTGGGGGGTGGGGGAGGGAATTGTTGGGCTTGTGTGTGTGGGGGGAGGGAATTGTTGGGGGTTCTGTGGGGGGTGGGGGAGGGAATTGTTGGGGTTGTGTGTGTGGGGGGAGGGAAATGTTGGGGTTGTGTGTGTGGGGGGAGGGAAATGTTGGGGGTTCTGTGGGGGGTGGGGGAGGGAATTGTTGGGGTTGTGTGGGGAGTTGTCGGGGGGAGGAGGGCATTGTTGGGGCTTATTTTGTAGGGGTGGGGGTGGGGGGAAATAAATGTTTTGTTACAATATAACTATCAGTGTGTGTGTGTGTGTTTGTCTCCCTTGTGCATTACATATCACCAAATGGTGCTGTTGAGTTGAGAGGAAGGAGGCAGCAATATTGTAACCCAAGGGGTTAAATAATCTCAACTGGGCTGAATAAAGGTTCTATTCAGTGACATCATTCTCAGACATCACTCAGCTGAGCAATTGGTTGTCTGGGAAACGGCTTGCTGGGCAGTTGGGAGGTAAGGTTGAAGCTAGTAGGATTGTTAACTGAGTACAGCTGTGTGTTACAGAAAGTTTATTTTTAAAGAAAATATGTTCTGTGTAGGTGACTGATTTAGGAAAGAGGTGATTGCTGATAACTACAGTGTTTCAGCAGTCTGTCACATTTGTAATATGATGAAAGTGTGGTGACTGATGATACTGAGAGCTGTGTGTGACCAGGCTGGGCAGTAAGTAGCACAGCTCCTGACTAATTCTGCCATGGGGAAAATCTGGATTTAGAATAAATCTGAAACTGCTGTAAAAGCTGTTATTTAGAGTCCTGGCAGATAAGAGGGAATAAAAAAAAACCCACTTCTTTTAAGTGTTTGATTAGGGATCACCTAGTTGGGCTAAGTATGCAGTGAGCCCTGTTGATTTTAAGAACTGAGTATCTTATTAATTCTGGTGATGGAATATGTTAATACTGGAAGAGGATAGGGGTTATTGAATTGATTTCTGATGGGATAACTGTGGGAGGGAACAGAATAGGGAAAAATAATTATCTGTTTTTTTAATTGGGCTAGCTAGTTAGGGAAAACATTTAAGTGTGCCTACAGAAAACATGTTAAGTGGTTTAGTTAAGTTTAGGGTTTTTAATTGTTGATTTTTAGAAGCTTAGGTTAGTAGGTGCGTCAGTTCCTGAAACCTGCGCTCTGGCCAGAGATCATCACTGCAGTGAGTCATATGGTACCCAACGTGTAAAAGAGGAAAGGAAAGAAGAAGAAGGCGGGAATTGAAGTATCCTTTCACATCTGTGATCCGCTGGACTGGAATCATCAAAACAAAACCAGTAAAGTCAAGAGAGTAAAATAATAAACTTTTATACTTACCTTGTGTAGTTTGGAGAACCTGCAGGAGAGAGGAGAGAGAAAAAAACAAAGGATCAGTTCTTAATATTTGACATAGGCAGTTTAGAGTTGTTATATGTGCACATATAAATAGATACTTATCTGATACTGTTTAATTGCTGAAGGTGGTGTCTGGGAGAGAAGCTGGGGAAAGAAACAGAATTAAACATAGAATCAAATGATAGAGGTAAAGGTTATCCAAATTTGTAAAAGTCCATGATGTTAAGTTGTAACTGTATGCTGAATGTTACTAAGTTGATGTGAATAGCAACCGAGTGATTGCAGTAGGAGTTGCAAAACTTGTGTTCACTGAAGTTAAAACTTTAATACAATAAATTTGTTTTTTTTCTGAAAAATTCATTCCATCTGAATTAATATTTTTTTTTGTATCCTTCCCTTTCTCCTGAGTCAGGCATTTATGGTACTCGGCCCTGACTGTTTAAGAAAGAATTTTAGAAAGTTATTTAGATTTTGGGAGTTCACTCAGGAGAGGGGCGGGGTTACAAAATGGCGTCACGGACAGGATCCGACCTCACCTTATTCATCACAATGGGGTGAACGCGGATCCCTTTTATATAATTTTGTGAAAATATCTGTTCTGAAAACCTTGTGGTGTGTATTTACTATTGTAAAGATAATTGTTCAGTGGGCATTAATACAGTTTTGAGCAGGGAATTGACCTTAAAAAGGGGAGGGGAGGTTTTGCTTTCTGATTGGTCCCCTCTCAACAGGCAACAGAGGAAGATGGAGGAGTTGCAGAGGCAAATCACCGAGCTGAGGAATTCCATGGAAGGCTGGAGACAGAGTGGGGCAAGTCAGCAACCCACTACTGTAGTGATCCAAAAGGAGAAGAATATCCCTGATTTCTACAGGTTTCCTACCCGTCCCGGTGACTTGACAGTGGAGGAGTGGGTGGAGACGGCCAGGTCTGCCCTGAAGATTCTCTGTGTTCCTTTAGAAGATCAGTTAGAGATCCTGAAGGATCATATCAAGGGACAAGCGAAGGACACGGTGAAGTATATGGCTCGAGAAAGAGGACGCACAGTAGATGCAGTGTTCGAGTTACTGCTGCAAGTTTATGGGGACAAAGTCCCATTGGGGTTGAGGATTCGGGAATTTTACGAAAGGAGGCAACAGGACAGGGAGACTATCTGAGCTTTTGCATACCAGCTTCAGGAGAAGTTAGATGCCATTCGTGCACGAGATGTCACCCGAGTAGGGTGTCCAGAAAGTGCCTTGAGGGAGCAATTTTTGCTAGGCCTGAGGGATGATACCCTGCGAAGGGAGATGACCAGACGCTGGGAGGAGAACCCTGAAATTAGATTCACAGACTTAATGCAGGCTGCCATCAGGTGGTCAGAAGAGGAGAGAATGCCGGAAATGGGATCTACAGGCGTGAGAATTTTACAGAGAGGACGTGGTGAAACACAGTCGACCCCATCAGAGACGGGGGTATTGGTTTCAGCACTGATGGAAATCACCAGATTATTGGGTCAGATGGGGAAGAAGCAAGATGAGTTACTGGAACACCAACGAAAAGAGACCCTATACCGGTCGGAGGATGGGAGAAAAGAAAGCGCAGAGGCATACAGGAATACAAGACAGAGAGTCCCTGTGCGTAATGATAGAGGGATGCTAATTTGTTACAGATGCCAGGAACCGGGGCATATAGCCAGGTTCTGTCAAAGTGAGCGAAGGGTGACTTCAGGGATATCACAAGCTAGAAGCATAGGGGAAGATGACCAGCCATCTACGAGTGCAAGCGCTACCAATCTGGAGAGAACAGGAAAGGCTCTGGTGAAATCTGCTACTCCAGAAGAAAAACAGAAAATGACTGTAAGAACACAGAACGCACAGGGGAACCCTGAATCACACTGGGAGAGTTTCAAGGAGAAAGCAATTGGGACCAGCCCAGGGGTGACAGTGTCTCTTGGAGGGATTGATACCCAATGCATAATAGATACTGGGTCAGATGTAACCACGATAGTGGCAAGCCACTTTTACAAATATTTTAATGATGTCAGCAAATTGCAAGATGCCAGCTGGGTGACTTTAACAGCAGCTAATGGTACTGACTTGCCGGTTTTGGGATGCATTGAAGCAGATGTAGAGTGTTTAGGTCAGAGAGCTCCATCCTGCTGCATCTTCATTGTGAGGGATAATTTAAAGGTTAACAAGTCAGAAGAGAATGGTATCCCTGGAATTTTGGGAATGAATGTGCTGCAGTCACTGGAGGGGCTATTCAAAGATTTGTCATTGCTGTCCCCAGGCTCGAAAAATGCTGGAGTTACACGAATCTGGCACGACATAATACAGAGAAGAAAGTTTAAAGAACATGATTCAACTAAACGATCAGATTTTATTAAGATGACGGGGAACAAAAAACATACCATACCACCATTATCCGAGAAACATTTCAAGGGTAAATGCCATAGTGTGAAGGGAAGGACCGCATGTATTATGATGGTGACTGCTGGCAATGAGAAGGATGGGGCAGAGACCCCCAGTAGTAAGAACAAGGAAGAAGGACACCTCAGCACTGAGCATGGTGGGGGGAGGACCCCAAACAGTGTTGGGAAGGATGGTGAAAAGGGGACAGCAGAAAGGTCACCTAGTGCCTACAAGAAAGGGGAATCTGGGGTAGAAACTGAAGAAAAAGAAGCAAAGGAGAAAGAAGAAGAGAAGGAGTCAAGCAGCGAGAGCAGTGAAGGCGAATTCAGCAGCGATGAGGAGGAAGACGAAGTAAAAGCTGATGAAAAGGGGGCTGAAAACTCGGAAGGGAGCACAGAAGGCAGTCCAGGAACAGCTGCAGCAGCAGGGGATAAAGTGAAGCTAGAGACCCCAGGGGCCGGGACAGAGGTGGAAGAAACCACCACGGAACCAGCTACAGTGGAAGAAAACATTAAAGAAGATGAGGGGAAATTACAAGTTGCTCATGACCTGGCTAAAGAGTTTTCAGAGCAAAGCGGTTTGGAAGTAAAAAGAGCATACGATCAGCATGCCTGCGGACAGATACTGGAACCTAGAGCGTGGGTTCTAATAAGAAAGCAAAATTTCGGGGGACGCCATAAGCTGCAAAATATTTGGGAGAAGGAACCATATAAAGTGGTGGAAAGATTGGGAGTTGGCAATAACGTATATAGAGTTCAGACATGTTGTGGGAAAGAGAAAGTATTACATAGAAATCAATTAAAACGAATTGATTGGGTTGTTGATGAAAGTATCCCTTGTACAAATATTGATATGACAATACCAGAGGATGTTGAATCCTTAGAAAGTGAACAATTGTCTAAGGAGCTGGATAAGACCAAGATGGAACAGCCTGAGACATCTTGGCTTATCATTACTAATCGGGCTCCTTATGAGTTGGAACAAAACAAAGTCTGTGATTCTGTTACCGGGGTGGAGCTGGGTAAACGAATATCTGAGAGAACCACAAAGGGAAAAGTTTCTAAATTCTTGCAAGAGCATTTTATCATGTAGTACAGTAGAGTTCAAATAACATAAAAGTTTGATGTAAAGGGAGAATGTTTTAATATCAAGATGGGAGGATATGAGGTGGGTGAAATGAAAAAAAAAATGTTTATTGCATACATTTTTTTTATTTGGCTAGGCCGAATGTAACCCAAGGGGTTAAATAATCTCAACTGGGCTGAATAAAGGTTCTATTCAGTGACATCATTCTCAGACATCACTCAGCTGAGCAATTGGTTGTCTGGGAAACGGCTTGCTGGGCAGTTGGGAGGTAAGGTTGAAGCTAGTAGGATTGTTAACTGAGTACAGCTGTGTGTTACAGAAAGTTTATTTTTAAAGAAAATATGTTCTGTGTAGGTGACTGATTTAGGAAAGAGGTGATTGCTGATAACTACAGTGTTTCAGCAGTCTGTCACATTTGTAATATGATGAAAGTGTGGTGACTGATGATACTGAGAGCTGTGTGTGACCAGGCTGGGCAGTAAGTAGCACAGCTCCTGACTAATTCTGCCATGGGGAAAATCTGGATTTAGAATAAATCTGAAACTGCTGTAAAAGCTGTTATTTAGAGTCCTGGCAGATAAGAGGGAATAAAAAAAAACCACTTCTTTAAGTGTTTGATTAGGGATCACCTAGTTGGGCTAAGTATGCAGTGAGCCCTGTTGATTTTAAGAACTGAGTATCTTATTAATTCTGGTGATGGAATATGTTAATACTGGAAGAGGATAGGGGTTATTGAATTGATTTCTGATGGGATAACTGTGGGAGGGAACAGAATAGGGAAAAATAATTATCTGTTTTTTTAATTGGGCTAGCTAGTTAGGGAAAACATTTAAGTGTGCCTACAGAAACATGTTAAGTGGTTTAGTTAAGTTTAGGGTTTTTAATTGTTGATTTTTAGAAGCTTAGGTTAGTAGGTGCGTCAGTTCCTGAAACCTGCGCTCTGGCCAGAGATCATCACTGCAGTGAGTCATATGGTACCCAACGTGTAAAAGAGGAAAGGAAAGAAGAAGAAGGCGGGAATTGAAGTATCCTTTCACATCTGTGATCCGCTGGACTGGAATCATCAAAACAAAACCAGTAAAGTCAAGAGAGTAAAATAATAAACTTTTATACTTACCTTGTGTAGTTTGGAGAACCTGCAGGAGAGAGGAGAGAGAAAAAAACAAAGGATCAGTTCTTAATATTTGACATAGGCAGTTTAGAGTTGTTATATGTGCACATATAAATAGATACTTATCTGATACTGTTTAATTGCTGAAGGTGGTGTCTGGGAGAGAAGCTGGGGAAAGAAACAGAATTAAACATAGAATCAAATGACAGAGGTAAAGGTTATCCAAATTTGTAAAAGTCCATGATGTTAAGTTGTAACTGTATGCTGAATGTTACTAAGTTGATGTGAATAGCAACCGAGTGATTGCAGTAGGAGTTGCAAAACTTGTGTTCACTGAAGTTAAAACTTTAATACAATAAATTTGTTTTTTTTCTGAAAAATTCATTCCATCTGAATTAATATTTTTTTTTGTATCCTTCCCTTTCTCCTGAGTCAGGCATTTATGGTACTCGGCCCTGACTGTTTAAGAAAAGAATTTTAGAAAGTTATTTAGATTTTGGGAGTTCACTCAGGAGAGGGGCGGGGTTACAATATGCATAGCATTAAATGTGCTGTGTGAATGAGAAGGTGATGTATGTCTGAGAATGTTGGCCATACAGAACGCCACCTGTTCATTCCAACCTGCATGCCCATATGTGCAGGGGGGTTGGGCCAGGGAGGCTGGATGGATATTTGTGTCCATTAATAAAAATAGCCAGCCAGCATCTCTCTCTCCCTCCCACCCCTCCACCATACTGACCCACAATACAGAGTGCCATCAATAAGAGATTAATAGTGTACCACGTGTGATCTGCCAGGTACACACTTCCACATAACTCCAGGTACCACATACACAGTGTTTGCTGTCTGATGGACACATATCCTTACCCACAATCCACATTGGTGGGGGGGGGGGGGGGGGGGGGGGCCAAGAAGGACCTACAAACAGCTGGCTCATATTTTCACATTGAATACATCAGCTATGGTATATAATGCTGAGGAGCAAAAGGGAAACAATGGGAAACCCAATAGATGGATGGTTACTTCATCACAGTTGCAATGTAATACTTGTGTTAGGGAAGGGCACAAATAAAAATGGTGCTCATTATTTGCAGGTGTGATCACACTTTCTCCAGTAGTCGATCAAGGTGTGTTACATTCAAGTATTCTGGGTTTGTGTCAAACTTTGTGCCTGAAGTGACTTGCCTTAGGTGGGATTTGAACCAGCAACCTTATGATTATAAGGCTGGTGCTCTAACCACTAGACCACAGCAGCCACCAGGCTTTAGCCACCACCAGTTACTTTGGGTTGGTACCTGTACACACACCCCTCTCCCTCACCACCACGTCATAGGCCTCAGTGGGACTACCTGTAGCCACCTCGATCATTTTGTCCAGGCTACCGATTAAAAACAATGTAATGTGCATGTTCCCTACCCTACTACCTATGGAGCAATTTAGGAAGGTGTTCCATAATGTGCTATACACATCCATTGCATTAATCATTCTCCCCTCCCCCGCCTATGGACCTTGAGAATGGGTGGCCACTTCATAAATGGGGACTGGGGTACACCACATAAACAAGGAAGATGGAAGCTACCGGGAACCAATACAGCACCTCGAACAGCTGGCCCACACCACTGAGGACCTGCCAACCCCACAGTACAGTGCACAGGAACCTGGTGAAAAGAGAGCTACCTAACATCTGACTCCAGACTACATACATACAGTGAATGCACACTCCTTGACTAACAAGCTCATTTTCAAAGCACTTAGCCTCCCAAAGTTCCATAGAAACCTATGGGACTTAGCCTCCCAAAGTGCTTTGAAAATATGCCTCTATGAGCACAAAGAGAAGAGGTGGCAGACAAATGAGAGCTTACCATGAACGTCTGTTTCAAGACTGTGTAGTGCGCCTTTTATCTTCTGGAACATTAGCTGCACATCTCCTTGATTGAAATGACCCTTACCGAGGGGTGCTTGATGTGGGCCGACTGTACTAAATTCTTGGCCCCCACACACTGCCTGCTACAACCAGGCAGAGAGAATGGGAGAAAGGAAGGGAGCATCAGGGGATGTGGAAGACAGGAAACGGAAGGCGTGGTGGCTGAGGGCCAACAATTATTCCTCCCCCCCTAAATACACAGGTGTACCCAAGCATACTTAGCTAAACACATACCTTCATATAAGTGAGGGTAAAACCCTGTAAATGATTATTACGAACAACGGGCAAGGTCTAAGTGCAGGAAATGGCAGGTAAAATGGCAATGAAGAAAGGGAAGGCAGGTGGAGACGCCCATACTTATCTACTCATAATCGAAACCATGTGTTCCTAATCGCTATCTGAGCTGGGCACGCTTAGGAATTATGTGTATAATTGAAAAAGAAACGCCCATATCAGAAACGCCTATTCCCCCGTCTCAATGGGCGTTCTTGGCGCCTATATAAACGCCCACTCCGTATTTTCGAAAACCCCATTGGTACAATGCCACCACACATGCCGCCGACCCAGAAGGGTAATTTTGTCGAGGCAGAGGTGGAGCTCCTGGTCCAAGAAATTGTACAGCGCCACCGGAGTCTGTTTGCTCCCACAGGGCAGAGGCTGGCAGCAACAGTAAAGCAGCGCGAATGGGAGGCAGTACGGGACAGCCTGAATGCTGTCTTCCATGCTGGGAGAGACGTGGAGGACTGCAAGAGGAAGTGGCGGAAGCTGAGGAGGGATGTTCGCAGGAAGGCGGGGGCCAATCCCCCAGGCAATGACACTGCCAACCTTACACCCATGGAGCTGATGGTGTACTCCCTCCTACCCCAGGAGGGCATCCACGGGATTGGCTCCCTGGACACCTCGGGCCAGGCTGAGGACTCAGGTAGGTGTTTCATTATGCAGTTGGGGTATCTGTTGTGCTGCACTACACTTGTGTTGGGGTCAGGGGGAGGGAGGTGAGGAGTGGGGGGCAGGAGGAGGGAGGTAGGTGGGGGGGGGGAGTATTTCTGGCTGTCTTTATGTATATTAACAGGCCACCTTTATGATGCTGTTGTGACCTGGTAACCCCTACTCCCTAGCTCTCTACCCTTACTCCCTATCCCTACCGTTGTCATTGGGTTTCCTCTTACCTGTCCTGTGTGCCCATATTTATTGAATTAATTGTAAGCTCTATTTGAGTAGTGGTAGTGGTCATGTGTGTTATAGGAGCAAGCAGACAGGGTGGGTGCTGTGTGTGAGCACCCCCAATATTGAGAAAAGATCATGTAGCTGTGCAGGGAGGAGGGTTGGTCACTGGGCTTAGCACCCCCAATACTACTTTCCAGTTGGCTCCTATGGGTGTGTGTAGGTTACTACTGTGGCAGAACTTTGGGGGCCGTCCTTCCCTACTACTCCTCTATTTTCCCATTACCAAACTGTGCCTAGTTCCTCCTGTGACCTCTGTGCTCTACTGAGTGTGGGCCACATGCATTCAACTGAAGGAGCCTGTAATGGGGGTCATAAAGCAGTTCTATGCAGTTTAGCAAGTCAGTAGTAACACAACACATGCTGCAATGTTGTTCAATTTAACATTTATACAACTAACAGCTTGAGCACAACGTTGTGAGTGGTGTCCTTCTCTTGGCTGCTCATCCACCACCTCTACCCAGCTGCCTGCGGGGCTCTCTCTTTCGTACCCGTGTCAATTCCATTCCTCCTCACCATCTCTTTGCTGGGTCATCAGGTTGGGGGACATACCAATGTATATGAATGCTGAAAGACAAAAGTGGGTTATTTGCACCAACACTATTCCTCACTCTTGTGCTATACAGGTGAAGACTCGGAGGAGGCTGGCCCTAGTGGCCTGCAAGGCCAACGCCCTACACCATCCATCCAGCCTCAACCTCCACAGCCTGCAGCACCAGCAGTCCAGCCTCCACCACCTGCACCAGCTATGCATCCTCTGCGTCCACCACCACCTGCACCAGCTGTCCAGCCTCTGCCACCACCACCACCACCTGCACCAGCTGTCCAGCCTCTGCCACCACCACCACCACCACCTGCACCAGCTGTTCAGCCTCTGCCACCACCACCACCACCTGCACCAGCTGTCCAGCCTCTGCCACCACCACCACCACCACCTGCACCAGCAGAGGCCGCACCTCCAGCACCGGAGGACTTTGTTGAGGAGGAGGAGGGCCCAGCTCCCCGCCAAAGGCCATCCGGCCAAAGGAGGCAACTCCTGCGGCTGGCCACCGAACTACTCCGCCACAACGTGCGCTTGGAGGAGTACCGCCAGCAGAAACTGGAGCTGCAGCGCCAAGCACTGGAGGCACAGCAGCGAACATACCAGGAACTCCTCCAGGCGCAACGTGAAGGCCACCAGGAGGTGCTCCAGCAACTGAGACGGCTGGAGCAGAGCATCCAACACCTGTGCCCTCAGGGCACCGCGCCTACTCCAGCCCCCGTGCTGCTGGAGCAGCCCCTGCCATCAACATCCTCCTCCACTGACCACCAGCAACCACCAGCTAAGAGGTGGGCATTGCGATCCTCAGCCTCCGCACCCACTCCTGCAGCACCCACCAAATCTGCTCCCATTCTGGGTCCTGTGGCCAGACCACTAGAACCAAGAAGGTGGCCCGATTTCCACGGTGCAGCCGAAGCCGCAGGCTGCCGTGGGGATAGGGAGCAGGACACTGGGAGCAGCAGCTCAGAAGAGGGTGAAGAGACTTCCCATGCAGCACCAGCTGCAAAGGAAGGGCGTGGGAGGGGTAGGAGGGGACGGGGGAAGGGAAGGGGAAAATGATGGGACATGCTGTAGGGTGAGGGTTGGTGGGAGGGGGGTGGGTGTGGGAGGGGGGTGGTGGTGGTGGTGGTGGTGGGGTTGAACACACACATATGCACTGAATGTCAAAAATAAATGTTCACTTACTTTCACCTAAAACTTGTTTCAATGAGTCTTTGTCTTGCTCTTACGCCAAGCTGGTAGGCATTGAGCTCTGCTCTGTGGGCTGGGGGTGGAGGGGGCTCCTCTTCCAGCTCATCTGGGGCCTCTTCTGGTGGTGGCTGTGGCTCCTCTGGGAGAGGCTGTCCTCTGCGCTGGGCCAAATTGTGTAACATGCAGCACGCCACAAAGATCTTGGCCACCTTTTCTGGACTGTAGAGCAGCTCTCCTCCAGACCGGTCCAGACAGCGGAAGCGGTTTTTCAATAAACCAAAGGTGCGCTCAATGATCCCCCGGGTGCTGCGATGTTTCCTGTTGTAGGTTTCTTCTGGCCCTGGTTGTGGGTGGATCAGGGGGGTCATAAGCCATGTCCTCTGCGGGTAGCCTCGGTCACCTTTGCAGAAAAGCAGAATGAGATAGATGAGTGTGTATCGCTTGGAGCAGGTACAGGGGGGGTGGGGGGATTTGGATAGTGGGTTGTGGTGGAGGAAGCCAGGGCGGAGGGTTGCCCAGTGGAGGAGGTCTAGTATGGGTGGTACATGCATGTTGCACTTACCTAGTAGCCATCCACCAATGAACTCCCCTCGCTCGAACCTGCGGAAGATGCCCGAGTGCTGTAGGATGTAGGCATCATAGCTGGAGCCGGGGTACCTGGCACACACGTCTAATATCTCCCCCTGGGCATCACATACAACTTGCATGTTCATAGAATGAAATGCCTTCCTATTTCTGTAGGTGGCTTCGTGTGCCCGGGGGGGTCTGAGGGCTACGTGTGTGCAGTCTATCACACCGATGACCGAGGGGAATCTAGCAACAGCATAGAAGGCGGCCATGTTGTTGTGCAGGGCCTGGGGGGTGGTGGGGAAAGTGATGTAGTGTGAGGTGTGAGTTATGAAGGCATCCAGGAACTGGGTGAGACAGTGTGAAATAGAAGCCTGGGTGAGGCCTGTGTTAGCAGCTAATACGGATTGAAAACTGCCAGTGGCCAGGACAGAGAGAGCGGAAGTGATTTTGAGGTGGGCAGGGATGGGGTTATTCCTACGTGTCTGGGGCTGAAGGAGGGGTGTCAGCTGCTCGCACAGCTGACGAATAGTGGCCCTATCAAACCTGAACCTTGTTAGACACTGCTGGTCAGTGAGTTGTAGGAAGGTGGTGCGGGGCCTAAACACTCGGGGCCGTGAATACCTCCTGCGGTGGGTGGCCTCTTCGTGTAGCATGAATGCCACAAGTGCATTAAGTGCATCCATATCCCCACCACCAGTGCAAGTATTAGGACTAGTAGTCAAACAAACAGCAACACACACAGATCTTTCACTTCCAGCCACCACGCCCTCTGGCCACTCACTCGCCAAACAGTACAGGAACACAGAGACAAACGGAGGTCAGGGAATAGAGTACACACGTGGGAAGAGTGAATGGGGAGGGATAGGGGGAGGGGAAGGGGGCGATGGAGCAAAGGAGTAGGAGTAAGGAACGGTCAAAGGGTAAGACACAAAAAGAGGCAGGGCACACAGACGACGGTCACAGGTACTCAACACGCTCGGCTTTCTCTCTGCAACCACCACTTCCGCTCTTCCACCAACAATATCACCACTCTCCAACTACACACAATCGCTAATGGGTCTAAAGACGATTTCCCCCTTGCTCTGGTCGCTTTTATTTCGGGTCCATCATATTACGCCCATCTTCCCGCTCAACCAGAGCCCTTTCGCTATTCGTTATACGTTGTACCCGTCCACGTCGTATCACCGCCCCTAACACGCCCCCGACACGCCTCTTATTTGGACGTTTTTACGTCCACGTACGAGCGACACGGGCGCACTGAAACATTGCTTTCAATTATATGGATTTACTCGTTTTTGTGAGATTAACGTCCATCTCCCGATTTAGGTCGGAACTTGGGCGTTTGTCTCGTTCGATTATAAGCAGGATTGTGACTTATGTGGACCATTTAATATTCCATCACTAGGGAATAACAAATATGCATTAATATTTGTGGATGATTTCTCTAGATACTGTATGGCCTATCTATTAAAAGAAAAGAATCAAGTTGCTGATATGTTAAAGAAGTTTGTAGCCTTGGTAAGCAATAAATTTGATAAAAAACCAAAGATTCTACAGACTGACAACGGTGGTGAGTTTACTTCACATACCATACAAACATTTCTAGAACAAGAAGGTATTCAGCACATAAAGACAGTTGCATATACACCAGAACAAAATTCTGTAGCTGAAAGAAAGTTCAGATCGCTTGTAGAAATGACAAGATGTATGCTATCTGATAGTAATCTTCCAAAGAGATTATGGGGAGAAGCAATTCTCACAGCAGTATACCTACAGAACAGACTACCTACAAAAGGGACTGATCGCACCCCACATGAAATTTGGCATAGTAAAAAGCCAAATTTGTCACATATAAGAATATTTGGAAGTACAGCATATGCTCATGTGCCGAAACAGAAGAGACATAAGCTGGATTCCACAACAGAAAAAGGAATTCTAGTGGGCTATGATTCAGGTCACAAAGGTTATAGAATTCTGAATCTAAACACTGGATTTGTTGGTGTAAAACACATCACATATTTTGATGAAAATAAAAAAATTGATAAAGACTGGAAAATTCCAAATGAACCTTATCATCCAGAATATGAAAAGAAACCAATAATCAATATCCCGGTGATTATAAACACTAACATACCAGAATTGTCTGATAATAATTTTTCTGATTCTAATGAGGAACAGGAAAATGAAATAGATACAGAAAGTGTTTATACTGAAGACAGTACCACTGATGAAGGGGAAATGATTGGCGATAGAATCTCGATCTCAGATGACACGGAGAGGTCAGACCAACAAAATGTCAGACGCTCATCCAGAGAAAATCGAGGTAATCCACCCCAAAGATTATCTTATTTAACAACTTCTGATGATGCACAAGAACCTTTAACTTGGGATGAAATTGATCAAATGTCTGAAAAAGAAGCAGAAGAATGGAAAAAAGCTGCACAAGATGAAATCGACGCGTTGCATAAAAACAAAACATGGAACTTAACTGAATTACCCCATGGCAAAAAGGCCATAGGATGCAAGTGGGTATTTAAGTTGAAAAGAAATGCACAAGGACAAGTAGAAAGATATAAAGCCAGACTGGTAGCAAAAGGTTATCTTCAAAAATATGGTGAAGATTATGATGAAGTATTTGCACCAGTAGTGAAACACACAACAATCAGAACTCTCCTAAGCATAGCTGCATCAAAGAAAATGCAAGTGAAACACATAGATGTTAAAACAGCATTTCTTTATGGAGATATATCTGAAGACTTGTATATGAAACAACCAGAAGGTTTCATAGATACAAATAACAGTCATTTAGTGTGTAAACTGAACAAAGGTACAGGTATATATGGTTTAAAGCAAAGTGCAAAATGCTGGAATGAGAAAATGCATGAAATGTTAACTGATTTAGATTTTAAGCAAGGAGAAGCAGATAAATGCTTGTATACTAGACAAAAGGAAGGTCATTGTGTGTACATTTTAGCATTTGTAGATGATTTGCTCAGGGCCGTGCCGATGCGGTAAGCGAGGTAAGCGCCGCAGGGGGGCGCCCACCTCTGGAGGGCGCCGCCGCGGAACTTACCCTCGCCCCGGCTCCCCAGCCCAATCATGGACTTCGGACTTCCCTGCTGCCCTCACAAGCGTAGCGCTTTTGCGAGGCAGCTCTGGCTCTCCCTCCTTCCTTCCTTGGTTCCCGCTCTGGCTCCCCGATCAGCAGCCCCCCCCCCGCGTGTTTTAACCTTTACTCTCCGACGTGGCAGCGATGTCAATCAATGAAGAACGCACAACAGACTCGTTTCCAGCTTCTCTCTTCACACAGTGTCCTGCCTTCAGCGTCAGCGATGATGCATTTCCTGTTCCCGCGAGGGCGGGACACTGTGTGAAGAGAGAAGCTGGAAATGAGTCTGTTGTGCGTTCTTCATTGATTGACATCGCTGCCACGTCGGAGAGTAAAGGTTAAAACACGCGGGGGGGGGGGGGCTGCTGATCGGGGAGCCAGAGCGGGAACCAAGGAAGGAAGGAGGGAGAGCCAGAGCTGCCTCGCAAAAACGCTGCAGCCTGCCACATGTAGGGGGGAGGGCAGGGGAGAGGAGAATTGTTGGCCATGTATGGATGCAGGGCAGGGAGAGAGAAGAAATCAATGGACAGGAGGGGAGAGGGCAGAGCAGGGGAGAGAATTGCTGACATGGATGGAGGGGAGGGCAGGGAAGAGAGGAGAATTGCTGGGCATAGATCGAGGGGACAGGGGAGAGAGCAAATTATCTGGCAATAGATGGAGGAGAGGGCAGGGGAGAAAGGAGAGTTCCTGGACATGGATGGATGGATGGATGGAGGGGAGGGCAAGGGAGAGAGGAGAATTCTGGACATGGATGATGGGAGATGGGAAGATGGGATCCGGAGATGGGAAGGCAGTAGAACAAGAGGACATGAAATGAGATTGAAGGGGGGCAGACTCAAAAAAGATGTCAGGAAGTATTTTTTCACGGAGAGGGTGGTGGATGCTTGGAATGCCCTCCCGCGGGAGGTGGTGGAGATGAAAATGGTAACGGAATTCAAACATGCGTGGGATATGCATAAAGGAATCCTGTGCAGCAGGAATGGATCCTCAGAAGCTTAGCTGAAATTGGGTGGCAGAGCAGGTGGGGGGAAGAGGGGTTGGTGGTTGGGAGGCTAGGATAGGGGAGGGCAGACTTATACGGTCTGTACCAGAGCCGGTGATGGGAGACGGGACTGGTGGTTGGGAGGCGGGAAATACTGCTGGGCAGACTTATATGGTCTGTGCCCTGAAAAAGACAGGTACAAATTCAAGATAAACTCATATCTTGGGCAGACTAGATGGACCATGCAGGTCTTTTTCTGCCATCATCTACTATGTTACTATGGATGGATGAATGGGGACAGGGGAGAGAGGAAATTTTCTGGAGATGGATGGAGGAGAGGGCAGGGGAGAACGGAGAGTTCCTGGACATGGATGGATGGATGGATGGAGGGGAGGGCAAGGGAGAGAGGAGAATTCTGGACATGGATGGATGAATGGGGACAGGGGAGAGAGGAAATTTGCAGGATATGGGTGGATGGATGGAGGAGAGGGAAGGGGAGAATGGAGAGTTGTTGGACATGGATGGATGGAGGGGAGGGGCGTCAGGAAGGAGATGCACATGGATGGAGGGGAGGGAAGAGAGGAGAAATGCTGGACATGGATGGAGTGGAGGGCAGGGAAGAGAGAAATGTTGGACAAGGATGGGGGGGAAGGAAAGATAAAGGAAGGAGATGCACACGGATGGAGTGGAAGGGAGAGAGGAGAAATGCTGGACATGGATGGAGGGGAGAGAAGACAAAGGTTGTAGATGCACATGGATGGAGGGGAGGGGAGTGAGGAGAAATGCTTTATATGGATGGAGGGGAAATTGCTGAATTTAAAGGCTGGATTGGAACACTTTGAGGGCAGATGTTGAAACTGGAGAAAGGATAGGGTGGTAGACAGGACGCATAAGGACACAGAAAGATGGTGGACATGGTGAGAGAAAAAAATATCAAATGGAAAGAAGACACTGGGACCAAAGCTAATAGAAAAACTAAATGCTCTGACAGCAAAGGTAGAAAACATTTTTTATTCAAAATTTATTAATTGGAATATGTCAGCTTTTGGAAATGTACATCTGTGATATTTTGCATGTAAGTTTCAATGTTTCTAGTATTGCTGCATGCTGAGTCTGACTTCTTGTATTTTGCCTTCTTATCTGTTAAGCCATGTGTTTTTCATGTGTGATCAAGATGCAGTATTCTGCTAGCGTGAAGTATTTGCAGCCCTTTTTGTTTTATTTTGGTTTCACTAGGTTGTGTACTGGTGTTTTAGAGCCCGGTGTAATTATAGTGCTGCCTTTCCACACATAAAGGTTGTAGCTCGTCCTGTCCTTGGAATTAGTGCTGTTATGGTTTGGTAAAGCTATGAGTGTGTTTTGCACAAGTTTGTATATAGTGTTTTGCAGTGGAGAGATTGTGTGTCGGCCTTACTGAGGTGGCACCAAAACACCAGAAAGGGTGTACAGCTTAAATCATGACACACTACCTCTTGAAGTTTCTACATATGGTCGTTAATAAAAGGAGCTCATTGTGAACACTAGCCACCCTAAAAGGGTGTTTTTTGGCTCTACACGTATCATGATATTATGATCCCTTGTTTCATATTGTTGACGGTCTGCATGTTCCGTATGGTGGTATATTGGTGTATTAGGGTCTTCCCAGTGTAATATTTATGGTACAGTAAGGTTCTGAGTGTGTTTTTGCACAAAGTTGTGCATAGTGTTTTGCAGTTGAGCGATTGTGTTTAGTATATGCTTTGAGCAACCACTTTATTCTTTGACATATGATACATATCTAATATCTAAATTTAATAAAAGGTATTAACTGTGACTTTTATTTTTACTTATTTTTTTCCTGTGTGTTGTCAAACACTTATGGAGGTAAGCTCCGCCCCTGGCCCACCCCTAACCCGCCCCCTTTAGCCTCCCCAAACAGTTGGGCCACCGACCGCCTATGGCAGGCATGGATGGGAGGGCAGAGAGACAGGCATGGATGGGAGGGCATGGATGGGAGGGCAGAGAGGCATGGATGGGAGGGCAGCAGCAGGGCCCAGGGAGAGGACAAATTGCTGGAAGGGGAGGGGAGAGAGGAGGATTGCTAGCTATGGATGCAGCAGGGAAGGGCAGAGAGGGACAAGGATGGACATGGGGGCCCAGGGAGAGGACAATTTGCTGGAAATGGAGGGGAGGGGAGAGAGGAGGATTGCTGGCTATGGATGGAGGAGGGAAGGGCAGAGAGGGACAAGGATGGACATGGGGGCCCAGGGAGAGGACAAATTGCTGGAAATGGAGGGGAGGGGAGAGAGGAGGATTGCTGTATAGAAAAAGAATGGAAAACTACAGGAGGCTTGTAAAAAGCTGAGAGAATGACCTTACAAAGGAATGTGCTGATCAGTGGAAGGCTGAACAGTGCAGAAACAGGAGAAAAAAACAAACCTTGCCTTAAGAACAGATAATGTCTGGGGTCTGCTGATTTGTGGTTAGAGCAAAGGGCAAGGGAAAGATAAGGGAAAAATAGCTGAGAATAGCTTAAGTTACAGACATGCTGTGTATATAAGGAAGATAGGAAACACTGTCAGTAAGCAACTTCATCTCTGTATAACTTGCTTCCTATGTAAAGTTATTACATAGCTCTGTCATGGCATTGACAGTTGATTAAAAAATTATAATAAAATTATTATCTTACTATATGTACTACATCATTTTCTGCATTATTGGCAAGGAAATTTAACAATTGGCGTCCCTGGGTGGGCAAGATAAACTGCATGTCTGACAGACTAAATCGATAACCAGTATAGTTATTGATACCGAAGGACGACCATCTGATCGTTGATCTTATGATACTGGCCAGCTCATGAGAAACGTTCAGCGTTCATCGGGAAGTGAAGGACCAGAAGGGTCATTGATATTGAGTTGTGAGTACTAGTACACGGTTTTTTTTTTTCCATATCATTTTATTGATAACACTGGACATATCATATCAAATAATGCAAACAGTACATATAATAATGTCATCAGTTTTGTACATTTTTCCCCCCCTCCCCTCCCCCCCTCAACTATTCCGCTACAAGTTCTGTTAACAGTTCAATATCCTACTTCTCACAACGGGTGTCAGGGTATCCCAAAACGGGAGCCAGGTTTTACAGAACTGGTCTCCCTTCTTTGAGGCCAAATCTCCCACTTTTTTTTTTTTCCAACATGCAACATTGCATCATAGCACCGCGCCATTGCGGTGTTTCAGGTGAGTCTGATTGTAACCATAGTTGCAATATGGTACGTTTTCCCATCAAAATTACTCTTTTCAAAAACTCTTTGAGTCTCTCTGGTGACTTGCCACAAATTTTAAAGACATCAAATAATTGTCCCGGTGTTGGCTGCCAGTGTATGTTCCACATTTGTGATACGTGATGTCCAAGCTTTATCCAGAAGGGCTTTACCCTTGGGCAGTGCCAAAACATATGTCCCAGAGATGCCCCCCTTGTTCCACATTTTGGGCAGTCGTCTGTTGCTCTCAAAGTCGCCTTGTAGGCCCTGTGTGGTGATATATACAGTCTCATGAGGAATTTGTAATGCATTTCCTGCCAGGTTACATTCTCCGTCACACTGTACACACCCTTTAAGCTCAGTTTTATCTGTTCTGGATCCAGTTTCCATCGGAGCTCCTGCTGCCATTGTTGTGACACCTGCACGTAATCAAGTGCTTCCTGTAAGTCTCTTAAATGATGGTGAAAGTATTTTAGTGGCACTTTTAGTTGTGCTTCTAGGCCCATCATCTCGCTCATTGATTCCCATATTTGTTGGGTAAGAGCCATGGCCGGCAACGTGCGTATATAGTGTTTAAGTTGTAAATATTGAAAATAGTCTTTTTGCTCAAGTCCAAATTCTGTACACAGGGCCTGAAATGTTTTAATAATCCCTGTCTCCGACACTACTTGAAATAGATATTTAATGCCACATATTTCCCATTTCTTAAACAACACAGATTGTCCTCCCTCCGGGAATGCTAAGTTACCTTTAATGGGTAGTAGTGGGGACACCCCACTATTCCATTTGTGTTTTTTACTCAACCATTTCCATGTTTTCCGCAAGGGGTTCAATAGAAACCTGTATGAGCCTAGGTTTGGGAGTTCCTCTGGAGGGGCTTGTAGCCAATAAGCAAATCCCATTGGGGCCATCAGCCTGGTCTCCACTTTCGTACAGGAGAAAAACTCTCTGGAACGAAACCAATCTGATAAGTGTCTCAGGTTACAAGCAATTGAAATAAGTTTTAGATCAAGCAGCCCCAGCCCCCCTTTTAGGCATGGTCTCATAAGTTTATGTAAGCCAATACGTGCGCGCTTTCCTTGCCACAGAAATGTTGTAAGGGTTTTTTTTAGCCACCTCTCCTCCTTATATCCCAGTACAGCAGGAATCATCTGGAAGGTATATGTCCATTTGGGAAATATAAACATGTTATACATAGCAATTCTTCCCCTCAAAGACAAAGGCAAACCCTGCCACCCCTGCAGAACCTCCCCTGTATGCCTCATTAAGGGGTCCATATTTTCCTTATATAGCTTTGTTAGAGTTTTCGGTACCTTGACCCCTAGGTACTTGAGTGAATCCTGTGCCCATTGAAAGGGAAAGGGGCCCTCCCACTCCTCCTGCACCGCGTCCTGTACTGAAAGGGCCAGTGATTTTTGCAAGTTTAATTGCAATCCTGAGTAGAACCCAAATTCGTCTATGACTTCTAATAGTCGTGGAACTGAAGTTTTTGGTTGGGTGAGTGTGAGAAGCATATCATCGGCAAAAGCCAGGGTTTTAATTAGTGTCCCATGAAGCGTAACTCCCTGTATATCTGGGTCCAAAAGCATGGTACGCAATAGCGGTTCTAAATATATGAGAAATAGCAAAGGGGAAAGCGGGCACCCCTGTCTAGTACCGCGTTCTACTCCAAATGGCTTAGATCTGGTACCATTTATTAGTAATTGTGCTGTGGTATTTTTGTACAGTGTTTTTGTAGCTTTTAAAAACCAGCCGTCTAAGCCCGTATATTCAAGTACTTGGAACATATAGTCCCAGTTAACTTTGTCGAATGCTTTGGCTGCATCTAGACTAACCAATATGAGAGGATCCCCTGTAGCCTGCCCATATGCCACTGCCAATAGTGCTTTCCGTACCTGCTGAACTGCTTGACGGCCCTTTACAAACCCCACCTGGTGTTCTCCAATTAATACTGGCAAATAATGCATCAGTCTATTTGCTAGAATTCGGGATAGAATCTTTACATCGACATTAATGAGGGAGATAGGCCTATAGGATTCTACTTGATCTTTGGGTTTGCCTGGTTTAGGTATTAAGGTGATCAACGCCTCATTTTCTCTGGGTGAAAAAGCTCCCCTGGCAACCACTGCTTCTAAGTAGTCGGTTAATGCTCCACATAGTTGTGGCGTTAGCATTTTATAGTACTCATGGGAGAAGCCGTCCAATCCCGGTGCCGACCCTATTTGTAAATTTTTAATTACTTTGAATACTTCTTGTGTTTGTAAAGGGTTAGATAATATTTGGCGGGCTTCCTCTGGCAATCGTGGCATTTTTGCATCCTCTAAGTAATCTTTAGTCAGGGGGCCTTGGACCCTATTTTGTGAAGTATACATCTGTGAAAAGTGCTCATGGAATGCGTTCACTATGTCCTGTAACTGAGTAAACTTGTCTCCCTTAGCATTTTCAATCGAGGGGATAAATCGCTGTGTGGTAGTTGCTTTTGCCACCCTTGTCAATAGTTTCCCAGACTTGTTCCCAAATCTTTGAAAATTCAAACGTCGCGCTATTAATTGTTTCTTTGTTTGCTCATGTATCAGGGAATTCAATGCGACTAAAGCTGCAGACATTAAGTCTCTATTAATTGTTGTAGGGTTACTTAAGTATTTCCTCTTGGCCTTTATATAAGTTGATTCTAGTTGTAGTATGCCGGCTGCCAGGCGTTTTTTTCCTAGCACACTGGAATGCTATTATTTCTCCCCTCATGACCGCCTTAGAGGCTTCCCAATATATTGTAGGGGAATCACATGAGATCAAGTTTGTATCTTCATACAATTGCCATTTTACTTGCATGTGTTCTAACAATTGTTTATCTTGGTATAAGTATGCAGGAAATCTCCATTTATTGCTTCCTCCACTACCGCCACCCATATTGATCTCCACCCATATCATGCTATGGTCCGATATTTCCATCGGGCCAATAGTAGCTTGCTGGACTTTAAAGAACCAGGATTGTGATATTAGTATGTAGTCAATTCTGGACCAGGAGAAATGTACTTTAGACTGATGTGTGTAGTCTTTTGTTGTGGGATGAAGGGTGCGCCACGGATCAATTAGTTGGAGGTGCTTGCAGAGCATTGGTATCCCCTTTCCCTTACCTGACCCGGGAATGGCGGTTGATGAGGATCTATCTAGATTGGGGTCTAGCACTTGGTTAAAATCTCCCGCCCATATCCAGGGGGCATCGCTGTGTTGTAATCCCAGGGATTGGAAAAAACCTGGGCTATATGTATTTGGGGCATATATTGCACAAATGTAAAACTTTTGCCCTTGGTAATTTATTTGTAGAAGCACAAGACGTCCCTCATTGTCTCTATGGATTAATTTTGTTGTGCAGGGTAATCCCTTACGAATAAGTATTGCTACCCCGCTCCTCCTATTACCCGAAGAGGAGAAGTGGCTTTCCCCCACCCATCGCTGACATAATTTTTTGTGCTCTGAGTCAGATAATTTTGTTTCCTGTAAGCATGCAATGTCTATACCTTGTCTCTTTATCTGAGTCAGAATTTTATATCGTTTTACAGGTGATGTGACTCCTGAAACATTCCAGGACAATATCTTAAGACTAGTTCGACTAATCTTTCCTGCGTTTCATTGAAGCTATTATAAATAACATCAAAATAGTCCTCCAGGGGCCCAGCCTCCCCCAGGGGATATTTGTTTCAAACTGTGGGAGATTTTCCATTGTACCAAACACTCCATTTGTGAGAACAAACATTATTAAGAACTTCTTCACTATTTTATAACGTAGCTCCACTCCTATCTCTGCCCTCCCATCCGTGCCCGCCCCCCTCCCTCCCTCCCTCCCTCCCTATGTCCAGCCCCCTTATCCCCCCCCTCTGCTCCAAGATTGACCCCGAGATGGAGAACCCCATCTAGGCAAAGTCACAGCGTGCCGGTTCCCCACTCACCCCCAGGCCCAACAATGCAATAATAAACACATAAACTATGACCTCTGTGTATCAAGTCTGTACAGTGCTGTTTGTCCCCTCAAGACATTTCAATCAATTTCAGAATGTGCTCACCACCATGTGTTCAAAACTGGTTCAAGCCGGTGCTTCCTGGCTTTTCAGCTCTTGATTAACATGTTGCCGTGCTAGGTGCTCTGATGTAAATGATAGCCATTTCCCATTTTCCATAATTTTTAGAGTGGCTGGGTAAAGCAACATAAACCTGGTATTTTGTTCGATCAAAGTTGTACACACCGGATGAAATTTCCTTCTCCTTTCTTGTATGCTGGCTGAGTAATCTTGAAATATGCGGATCTTGGCACCTGCGTAGTTAAGCGAATCTCTTTTCTGACGGAATCCCTGTAGGATTTCTTCTTTGTGGATATAGTTGTGAATTTTTATAATTACCACTCTAGGTTTAGCTCCATTTAGGCGTGGTTTCCCCAGCCTATGTGCTCTTTCAATGCACAATGGGCCTCTGCTGTCTGAGATAGCGAATTCTTTAGACATCCAACCTTCGAGCAGCGTGCCCAGGTTTTTATCAGGAATTGTTTCAGGCAGACCCACCAGCCTAAGATTACATCGTCTGGCTCTGTTTTCTAGCTCATCCAGCTTCTCCTCTTGGGCGGCCAGGCGTTTTTTTAGGTTGGAAAGTTCTGGTTCCTGTTGTTGCCAAGTTTCTTCGATTTCAGATACTCTCCTCTCCACCTCCGCGGTTCTGCTATTGATTTCTCCCAATCGGCTGTCCAGTTTTTCCAGCTTCCCCTCTAGTGTGAGAAATCGAGGTTCTAGTGCTGTGCCCACCGCCGCTACCAGTTGTGAGAGCTGTCTGGTGGTAAATTCCGCCTCGCCTCGCGGCGACGTGGCCGCCATCTTGGATTCGCCGCTCATTACCAGGGTCTTTTCTTTTTCGTTTTTGGAGCTCTTCCTCGTGCTTCCAAGCGGCATGGGTACGAGAAATGGGTCCATGCACCTTCCACCACACTTTAATGGGACGAGGTTAGTATATTTTGAGGTCAATCAGTTTGTAGGGCGCCGGGAGCGAGCGGGGTCCGCGGAGCAGCACCAAAACGTTGCTATCGCTCCAACTGCATCACGTGACTCCCACTAGTACACGGTTTTAAAACTGTCAAATTTATTTTTTCTCTTGTATCTGTTGTGCTCTTTTTGTCTCTTTTTTCTCTTTTTTGCTCTTCTTTTTTGCTTTGGTTATTTTTGTTTCGCAAAATATTGTTATTTCACAATGGCTAATGTAAATATTGATGATGTGATATCAGAGACGTTTGATATTAAATATACACTTTATGTAGATAGCACGCATGTATACCCCGTTACAACATGTACAGGAAGCTTTTCCGTTTGATAAGAAACAGCTTGCAAATTTAAATCTAAAATGGGTTAAATACGCTCAAAAGGATTCCTTTTTGGGCTGGCCCCAGAATGGATCATTTGAACGTCATGCTTTATTGCAATTACTGAAGTATATACAAAATAACAAAAAAGGTAAATCATTGATTAAGCATTTGTACTGTTGGAATTTATTTTCGGTTACTGCCGATATGTGGCATCACGATAAGAAAGAATGCACAGAAAAGGCTATGAAACCGCAGAGAGAACAGGAAAAGAAGCAGGAGATTGCAGGTTCACTAACCTCAACTGCACCTCCGCCGTATGAAAATAATAATCATACTTCAGGGACAGTTACGACTTCACTATATCCCTTACAATCACTAAAAGAATTAGAAGCAGCAGCAGAAGAGGAAGATGATGAAGTAGCTGTAGGATATAAGGGGTGGAAGACAGGAGTAAAAAAGTCAGAATCTAAACCAAGTAAAGATAAGGAAAAACTAGATAAAAGACCTAAAAAGCCGATAGACTGTTCCCCCGTTAAGGAGACAGGTGAAAATTTATTAGAAGATATAGACACATTACCAGGAGATGAGGCTGATATTCAAATTAAGGGTTCCTTTACTATGAAAGGTAATATAAAGGTTATGGAAAAAAAGAATAAAGACGAGATAGGTGATGATGGTGATGATGGAAGTTCACAGGGAGCATGTGGAGGTGTTAAAACGGGAAAACAGAGGGATGTACCTAGTGGAGAAAAGGTAGAGAAATGGAATTCGGATAAAAGTATGTTTATAGAAGCCATATTAGGATCTATGGCATCAGGAAGTGTGACAGAATATGGTTATGGTTTTTGGAATGAATTGGTAGGGTCGTTTCTGACAGCCAAAGTTCCCTTACCATGCCATATTAAGGGCCCGGCTGAGTTACAAGATTTGAATAAACTAGAGAATGTAATTGTTAGAAAGGGAAAAGATTGGGAAAATCATGAAAGACTAATAAGAGGAATAAAAATATGGCGAGAGACTGCACAAAGATTCCTTGAGAAAGAAAAAGAGGAAGGAGAAACAGATATACAAACTGTTTGCCCTATATTTACACGAACAGATGCAATAGGGAATGCTACACGGGTTTACAAACCATATAACCCTATAGATATTAGCACTATGACAAATAAACTTCCGAATATACAGAAGGGTGCCCGAATTTGGCTGGAGCAAATGGATACCTTAACTGCAGGAACTCAGTTAGCTGTGGGGGATTTTAAAGCATTCTGCACAGCAGCAGGAGTGAGCTTGGCACAGTTAGCATTACAAAGTCAAAATCCAGCCCTACTCATGCACACACAGGATGGAGTTATGTTCTCAGGACAGGCACGTAGGGAATTAAGTGCAGCATTACAGGTTATGTTTCCAACTGAAGTAGATTTCTCCGCAATAACAACATCTAAATGGGATGGTAAGAGTGATTTTACAGGACATTTGACCAAATGTATGCAGATATATAAGGCACAGACAGGGGAAGATGCGGACGTGGCTCCGGCATCCGCTATATTTTTGCATTTGTTTTTTGCTACTTTACCTATGAATATGAGAAAAAACCTTGACAATGTAGTAGCATTAGCTACAAAACCATGGCCAGAAATACGAGCTACTTTAATTCATTTTAGTAATGTTCATATGAAAGTGCTCGAGACAACAATAAAAGATCATCATAAGTTGTCAGAAAAATTAATGACAATGCAAATAAAGGAGATTGAGGATAAAAAAGAAAAAGCATTTGCGAAAGCACAAAAGGCAATTTATTATATGACCCCTCAATACCCCAATATGCCGCAACAGATGCCATATCAGCCATACCAATCACAATATCAGCAGGGATACATGCCTAGAGGCAGAGGAATGAATAGGGGACGAGGAAGAGGATGAGGTTTAAGTCAGCCCTCACCAAATAGGCGTGCAAATGTACAATGCTGGGCTTGTCAAAACATGGGACATTATTCAAACGAGTGTCCTATGAGAGTAGGGCAAATAATGCCTATATATAATCCAGGACCCCAAAATCAAGGGCTAGTCCCACAGATGCAGACGATAGGACAAGTAGTGGGACCTGTGGGGGGTAACAATAACCCATCAGTGCCAGTAGCCCAGAACCAACAAGCACAAATACCAGCACAACCACAAATACAACAACAATTCCCGGTGTGGGACAATGAACAAGATGAAACAGATAATTGTTACTGACTAACTGCAGGGGGGAATGACGATTTTTCTTTTTCTTTAAATAATGATGAACCCTTTTTAATATTGAATATAGGTCCTGAAAAGATACCAGTTTCCTTTTTGATTGATACAGGAGCAACTAAATCAGTGCTTTCAAAAAAAGTAAAAGGGATAATGATGAGTACAGAAGTAAATACTTGGATAGGATTTGAAGGAAAGAAACAGGATAAAAAAGTTACAATGCCTACAGAAGTAACATTGAATATTCAAAATGACCAGTGTAGGAATGTTAGTCGTTCAGCGACAGTTCAATTTGTGTTATCTGAAAATTGCCCAGTAAATTTATGTGGTAGGGATTTGCTTACACAATTAGGCCTCACGCTCAAATTCCCAATTGAAAAACAGAGTTTGTTGATTTCGCTGGTACAAGATATAGTATGTAAGGAGGAAACAGATGATGAAGAACAAATGTTAAAAGAATTGCCAGAAGAAATATGGAGTACAGATGCTGATCCCTATGGAAAAGCAAAAATGACTCCACATGTTATTAAATTATTGAAGGAGGGAGAAGGACCAAAGTTAGATCCATATCCAATTAGGCCAGCACTTTTAGAAAAAACAATGCAACACATTAATAAATTGTTACAATATGGTATAATTGAGCCATCTGTTTCTCCATATAATACTCCACTATTTCCTGTGCCCAAGCCTAACGGAGATGTAAGAATAGTCCATGATTTACGTGGATTAAATGAATTAGTTAAAGCCCAGTATCCCATATGTCCAAATCCACAGACCTTACTTCAAAGTCAGCCTATTCATAATTTTAATTCTGTAATTGATCTATCTAATGCTTTTTTCGCTATTCCCCTCGCTGAAGAGTCAAGAGATTTAACATCATTCATAGTTGAGAATAGACCATATAGGTGGACACGGATGCCTCAAGGATATACAGAAAGTCCATCTGTCTTTTTTAAACAAATATTAAAAGATCTGACTGATTTTCGGAACTATTTGCCTGATAATATTTCCTTGTTTGTCTATGTTGATGATATTTTATTATTAGCACCGACTAGAGAAGAGTGTATTCATTGGACTAAGCAATTGTTTCAACAACTGCTTCAAGCAGGATACAAATGTAATAGGAACAAATGTGTTATAGCACGAACACAAGTGACATTTTTAGGACAGACAATGTCAGGAACCTCCAAAATAGTAACAAGGGAGGTGTTGCAGGAAATTTTGAAATCACCAATACCACAAACCTTAACTCAGCTTAGGGGATTGTTGGGATCTTTTAATTACTGTAGACAATGGATTCCAAATTATTCACAGATTGTAGCACCACTTTATCGACATTTAAGGGTACCGGCTGGTACTGCTTTAAAAGCTGCTATACAATTGACAGAATCTGACATCAGTATTATTAAAATAATAGTACATCACTTATCACAGTATAATCCTCTAAGTACGGTAGACCCATACAAGAAGGTTCACATTTGGGTTAAAGATATGGGAACCTCATGGGCAGCAATGGTGAATCAAGAACCGGAATTCGTGAAACCTGTTTCCTTCCTTTCAGGTACCTTTAGTGCTGTAGAAAAAGGTTTGCCCGAAATACCAAGACAACTAGTAGCACTAGTGGCTGCAATAGAAAAATGGAGAGCTGTTATGCCATACAGCCCCATTATCCTGCATACTAATCATACTATACACCATATGTTGTCACAAAGTCAAGCAGCTCTTACTAGTACCCGATATGGGAAATATCAAGCAGTTTTAATAGGTCAAGATATAGATACCAAACCCATGACTAAAGAACAAAACAAACAAATGGATTTGGTTTTCCAGATGGAAATTGAAGTAGAGAAACAGATAGAAAAATTACTTGATATACCTTCTTTACAGTTACTGACATTTTCTCCACTACCCAAGGAAGAAGGAGATCATTGGTTTACCGATGCAGCTCAGATAGGCAGTAAAACATTGTTTGCAGCATTAAAAACTATTTTATATGCGGTAGACATAAAAGTTGAGAAAAAGGTTCAATACCAAGCACCAGAAGGTACTTCTGCCCAAGAAGCAGAACTGATGGGAGTGTGTATGGCTCTAAAAGAAACAGAAAAGACAAGGTCCTGTACTATTTATACAGATAGTGCATATGTAGTGAGCTCATTGCAATATCATTTACTAAAATGGAAAAGACGAGGATTTCTAATGGCAAATGGAAAACCCCTACAACATAGTCAAACTTGGCAACAAGTTTTACCAATATTAAGTGAACGAGAGGGTTATGGTACAAGGACTGCAATAGTGTGGGTGGCTGCACATACAGGTCAGGATACTATGGAAGCTAGAGGTAATGAGTTGGCAGATAAAGCAGCTAAAGAGGTATTACAAAACAAAATCTTAATACAAACACGTTCACGGGAGCATATGAGGTGTGATACTCCCTACCCTCCAGATCCAGGTCAAATAAAAGTTAAACCTACAGAACAAGAAAGAATACAATGGGAAAATTTGGAATGTAAAATGGATACAGGAAAAACAAAATGGGTACATCCAAATGGGAAAATTTGCATGACTACATCTGAGCTAATAAATAACTTTTATAATTGGCATGTTACATTGCATTTATCTGCGTCAGACATGAGCAAGGCTATGGAGGCCATATTTTGGCATCCAAGAATACTTGCTTATGCCACACGCATTGTATTAAATTGTATGGTTTGTTCTAAAAATATAGTACATCGAGGACCAGTGATTTCTCCCGGATCCATTCCAATTCCTTCAGGACCAGGTGTAGAGTGGCATCTGGATTTTACAGATATGGTAATACCGGTAAAAGGTATCTTTTAGTCTGGGTGGATGCTTTCAGTAAATGGATAGAAACATTTCCTTGTACAAAGGAAACAGCACAAGTGGTGATAGATACGTTTCTACACCATATTTTGCCAGCACATGGATGCCCAAAGAAATTGGTCACAGATAATGGAAGTCATTTTGTGAATGCCTTAGTAAAGGATATGACAAGACTCTGTGGAATATTACACAGACAAGTAGCAGTTTATAGGCCAACCTCTAATGGACTAGTAGAAAGATACAATGGCATCATCAAAACTAAATTACGTGTGCTACTAAAAGCACTGAATAAAGCAAATGAGAAAACTTATACGTGGTTGGATGTGTTACCACTGGCTGTATTACAAATAAGAAGCCATCCTAGTTCTCGTTTGCAAATTTCACCTTTTCAGTTGCATACAGGAAGAGATCCCAGAGGGATACCTGTAAAAGAAGTAGATCAATCAACTGAAGGTGCAACAGACTATTGGAAACAGATAAATCCAATAATTAATTTGACCAGAGATATGGCAATAAAGGACTCAAAGCAGATACCTAACATGACTTTTTGTTCTCACTTTTCAATAGGCCAAAAGGTGTTAAGAAAGAACTTCACACACAAAACTTGGAAAGACTCGATCTACGTTGGACCATTTGAGATTAAAGAACTTACCCATACTGCAGCAAGATTAAGTGATCATATAATGTGGGTTCACTTATCAGATATCAGGCCTGTAAGAGAGGATGACACGGACCCAAGATAATGCTACCTGTTACAATGGGAGCACATGCACCTTATGGAACTGTACTTTGGGCCTTCCCAGATCTGGTTAGAACATACTGAGGATTATCCTTGAGAATTAGTAATTCTGAAGGCTTCTTTTAATCTGACCATTAATACTTTTACACAAATACGCTATTATGAACAAACAACACAGGGAAAAGTTTAAACAAATTTTTAAAATGGATAGCACATCCGTTGTTAGTAGTATTACTAGTTAGCATAGCATTAGGAATTTGGAATTGTTTCCTGACTTGTAAAGATCTGGAAAAGAAAAGAGATAAAGATCAAGAATGTATAAAATATGACTGTACAGTAAAGTACAAAATGAGGAGTTATAGAAAACCTAAAGTATCTGACCACAAAAACAGACATAATATAAACACTTGAAAGAAAATGTTCTTTAGCTATGACGGCCTAGGGAAATAGAGTGAAGAGACATACCACATCTAAACCTAGCTCAAACACGCTAATAGAACTATAGTGTTGTGAACACTGTAAAACAGTGTTCAAGGGAGGTTTGTATAGAAAAAGAATGGAAAACTACAGGAGGCTTGTAAAAAGCTGAGAGAATGACCTTACAAAGGAATGTGCTGATCAGTGGAAGGCTGAACAGTGCAGAAACAGGAGAAAAAAACAAACCTTGCCTTAAGAACAGATAATGTCTGGGGTCTGCTGATTTGTGGTTAGAGCAAAGGGCAAGGGAAAGATAAGGGAAAAATAGCTGAGAATAGCTTAAGTTACAGACATGCTGTGTATATAAGGAAGATAGGAAACACTGTCAGTAAGCAACTTCATCTCTGTATAACTTGCTTCCTATGTAAAGTTATTACATAGCTCTGTCATGGCATTGACAGTTGATTAAAAAATTATAATAAAATTATTATCTTACTATATGTACTACATCATTTTCTGCTTTATTGGCAAGGAAATTTAACATTGCTGGCTATGGATGGAGGAGGGAAGGGCAGAGAGGGACAAGAATGGACATGGATGGGAAGGCAGGACCCAGGGAGAGAGAAGAAATTGCTGGAAATGGATATAGAGCAAGAAATGAAGAAGAAAGGAGGAAAGTAAAGAAATAAATGGAAAGGAAGCCCTGGAAATGGAGTTAAGAGGACAGATAGCAGCAGACTCAGATACTGGGCCAGCATGATCGGAAAAAGAAAGTCACCAGACAACAAAGGTAGAAAAAAATCATTTTATTTTCATTTTAGCGTTTGGAATATGTCCACTTTGAGAATTTACATCTGCTATCTTATTTTGCAATGTATAGCAAGTTGTTTCTAAGAATATTGCTGACAATTCCTGTCAGTGTGGCAAGTGGTGAGCGATCATTTTCACCGGGGGGGGGGGGGGGGGGGGGGCGCCAACTGATAGTCTGCAGGGGGGCACCAGAGACCCTAGGCACGGCCCTGGATTTGCTTATAGCAAGTGAAAGTGAAAAAGAGTATAAAGACATTGTAAAGTGTTTAAATCAGAATGTTGAAATAACTGAACTTGGAAATGTGTCATACTATTTAGGTATGAATATTGAAAAACAGAAAGATGGTTCTTATTTAATAAGTCAGAAACAAAAGATTAATGATCTTATTGAAAGTATGGGTATGCAGGAAGCACACTCAGTAGGTTCACCTATGACCACAGATTTTCAGAGGGATGAAACTGAAAGGGAACCATTACCAGATAACATTCTATACAGATCTGCAATAGAAAAACTTTTGTATCTAACTACCACTTACAGAGTTGATATAGTGAATGCTGTAGGAATTTTAAGTAGAAGAGTGAACAAGCCTACTAAGACTGACTGGACTGCTGTAAAAAGAGTGGTAAGATATTTGAAAGGTACAATTGACTGTAAATTGGTGATTCCAGTAAATAGTAATCAGAAATTGATTTGTTACTGTGATTCTGATTGGGCTGGAGATCATTCAGATTCCAAATCCACAAGTGGGTATGTGTTTATGTATGGAAAAGCATCTATTTCATGGGCAAGTCATAAACAAACCATTGTAAGTTTATCATCCACAGAAGCAGAATATGTTGCTGTGTCTGAAGCATGTCGTGAACTAATGTGGATAGAAAAACTGTGTACAGATTTTGGTATAGAACAGCAGAGACCGATACAGATTTTTGAAGACAATCAAAGCTGTATAAGGTTGTCAATAAATGACAGGGTACAGTCTAGAACAAAACATATTGCAACAAAATTCCATAATGTCAGAGAATTGTCAAGGCAAGGAGTAATAAGTTTGCAATATAAACAAACTGACCAAATGATTGCTGATATCTTGACGAAACCGCTAGCTGTAAGAAATTTTGAAAATCTACGAGAAAAGCTAGGACTGTATGTATATAAATAAATATATAAGAATTGAATTGTTGGACAATAATGCATGTGAAAGGGTATGTAGGAATATGTGAAAGACAAGTGCTGCATGCATTAACTGTCAACAATTCTATGAGCTATGATGTCATTGGATATAGTGTAATGTCTTGTGGGTGTGTCTGAGTCACTCTAGTTGCTCTGAGAGTGAGTCAGTCTGTGTCAGCATAAGATGGTGTTAGCAATCTCTCTTCAAGCTATATGATAACCAACTGACAGAAATTTTGTATTCAGTAGTTTTACCATGTCTACTGCAAGTATGATGTAAATAGTTATCTGAAGAAACTGTAAGTAAACATCATTTTTGTTTGGAAGTTAAAGAAGAGAGAGTAATTGAATCTTTTATTCAAGAGTCTGTGTGAAAGAGAGAGAGAGAGAGAGAGAGAGAGAGAGAGAGAACAAAAAAATGGGAGTTAACACTTCTAAAGATCTGCTGCATATGGGCTAAATCTGCTGAAGTAAAAGTCTATTTTTTCATTTCTCCCCATCAGCCTCACCAATCTACTACATTTCTTTGAAGGGGTGAATGAACATGTGGATAAAGGTGCTCCGGTCGATATTGTGTATCTGGATTTTCAAAAAGCCTTTCCTTTTTGGTTTGTTTTTGACCAACACCCCTGGGTACCCATGCCTGTACCCCTAGCTCCAGAAGTCCCTGCAGTTACGAAGACTATCACTTCACTGACTCAGATTTGGAAAACTACCAGGGACCTCCTACTTCAAACCCCCCAGAGAGTCAAGCAACAAGCCGACAAAAAGAGACACTCTGCACCCCGCTTCCAGATAGGAGATTTGGTATGGCTTTCCACATGGAATCTACGCTATAAAACACCTTCAACCCAGTTTGCTCCTTGCTTCATTGGGCCCATCAGATTGGCTACGTCACATACCAACTAAAACTTCCAGTTCACTTGCAAACCCACAACACCTTTCGTGTTGTCCTTGCTGAAACCACTGGTATTGAGGATGTTGACTAAGGTTTCCCTACACTGCTACCAATTGAAATGGACCCCAATGAGTATGAAGTACCAGGGTATTCCCTCGCAAACCCAGGCTTGGGCACAGGAGGGGCTGTTGGGGAGGAGGTATTATCACAGCTGTGATCCTGGCCCCACCCAATACTTACCACTAGTGGTCTGGTGGATGGTGTCCTCCGTCATTCCACAGCTGTTGTGCACACTCCCTAGGTTGCTCACACGCACCAGTTCACTTGTTATCGGGCCAGCAGCAGGACGACGGAGGGAAGTGCTGGAGTGACATCAGGGGCCTGGGTGCTCTTAAGGGAACCCAGGCCCACCTTGAGTGCTTTCTCAACTGGTTTCCTAGTTCCTGCCAAGTCGGCTTGCCTCATGGTTCCTGCTTGCCAATTCCGCTTGTCTCCTGGTTCCTACCTTGCATTCTCTCTGCCACCTTCGGAACTGACCTGTCTGCCATGGTCAGGTACTGGCTACTGTTCCAGGGCTCACCACTCAAGATCACAACAGCTTCACAACAGAAAATAAGGAACCTGTGGAGGACTATCTGACTAATAACTCTTAACTAATCCTTGACATTCTATTTGTATACTATTTCTTTTCTTTTTGTTGGACTGACTTGGATTCATTCATTTAGGTCTTCTTTTAGAAAGGCGTGCTAGTGATTCCTGCGCGGTAAAAGAAAGGCAGCCCATGCAGTTCCTATGGACTTCCTCATTTACTGCAGCTTTATAAAAGAGGACCTTACTGTAATGTCTTCTTCCCCTTTTTTACAAAGTCGCGTTAGCGGCTGCCAGTGTGGTAATTCCAACACAGCCCATTCAAAGTGAATGGGCTGTGTCAGCAATACCGCGCGGCAGCTGCTAGTGCAGCTTTAAAAAGGGGGGTTTATAAGTACTGTTTTTGTTCGTATTTTTCTTTGTTATACCTATGAACAATATATACTGATACAACCTAAACATTTATTCTTCTTCTTTTCCATTTTGTATGTGAATTATATAAAACTAGTAAAAAAGGCCCGTTTCTGACACAAATGAAACAGGCGCTAGTAAGGTTTTCCTCGGAGTGTGTATGTTTGAGAGTGTGTGTGAGTGACTGTGTGTGAGAGAGAGAGAGAGAGAGAGTGAATGTGCGAGTGTGTGTGTGTGTGACAGAGAGAGAGTGAGACTGGGTGCGAGTGTGTCTGTGAGAGTATGTGTGTGTGCCATGGGCCTCCCCTCCCTCCCTCCGAGTTCCAGGGTCGTCCCCTCTCCCTCCCTCTGAGTTCCAGGGTCATCCCCCCTCTCTCCCTCACTCCGAATGCCTCTCTCTCCTCCCTCCCTTCCTTCGTGCGGCCACACTAGGCATACCTTTGCTGGCAGCCAATAAATGGACTGCCACCACTCCCAACGTCTTGCTCTGAGCAGCATGCTGGAACTTCTCTTACATGCTCGAGAAGTCCCAGCCTGCTGCCCAGAGCTGGAAACAAGGAGTGGGGAGCAGCAGCAGTCTATTTACTTGGCTGGCAGGGCTCAGCATCCCCACCAGCAAAGTAAATGAGAATTCAGCAGGGGGCCCAAGCCCACATTTTGGGAGCCAGTTGTTAAAGTAGCCATGGAGGGCCCTACTTTAACAACCGGCTCCCAAAATTCTTAAAAACGTAACAACCGGCTCTTGCGAGCCTGTGAGAGCCTGCTCCAGCACACCACTGGCCGGGGCCCACCCACTTAGGGCTCAGGCCCATCCAACAGTAGCACATGGTAATGAAAATGCTGCTCTCCACAATACTGGCACCTTCACATGCTCAGTTTTCAGTGCCTGCCTGCTGCAGACTACCAAGGTGGAGACTGGAGAGAGGCATTTTCCCATCAGCTAAGATATTTTTTCGGTGTGGAGGTGGGGGAGAGAACATTTGGTGCCCACCCACATCTTGCCTAAGCCCACCCAAAATCTGCTGTCTGGCTACGCCCCCGCTGCTGTTTCTATCAGCTACACCTTTTTTTTTTTTTTTAAAGCTGTTGTAGTGATGTTCAATTTTTATTTTGTATAATGGACTCACTCTGTCTTCATCCAACTACCTTGGCTGATACCGACTCCAGTTTTCAGTCTAATCTCCTTGTTCTTCCCCTTCCATCCCTCAAATCTGCTTTTCTTTAGCAGCCCCTGCAGCAATAACAGGCTGCCCGAGCCGGTGCCGAATGCTTCCCTCCTCTGCCGCGTCCCACCCTCGTGTACACAGGAAGTTGTTGTGTCAGAGGGGCGAAGCAGAAGGAAGCATTCAGCGATGGCTCAGGCAGCCTGTCAGCGCTACAGGGCAGCAAGGAGGGGCCGCTAAAGAAAGCAGGTTTGAGGGATCGAGGGAAGGGGGAAAGGGAAAGCGAAAGAGGTGTCTGCTAGACTCGGGCGGGGGGATGGTTTTGGTATGGGGGGGAGAGAGAGAAGAGTTAGTTATGCCTCCAAGACAAGTTTAAAATAAAATCCATGGTGCTGTATGGCGGCTCAGCAGCAAGAGAGATAGGCGCTGTTTTCCCTTGAAATCTGATTGGGGGAGCGGTTGCTCCCCTTGCGCCCCACCTAGCTACGCCACTGTTCCCACCCACCCCTAGGACAACTCTTCATTTATAGTCAGTTATTATAATTAGGGTAACAAGCAAGGAGTGCTGTTACAGAGTTTTAAATACATTTCATTAACATCTAAGAAGGAATCACTAAATAAATCATACAATATACTATATAAACTAAAAGAAGTTTTTATATTAGGCTAATACCCTTAATACTGTAGCAAGTTTTAAATTATTGAAAAACTCAAAAACACTAAGATGGAGTCAGCAGTCCAGCAGCGAGAAGGGTGCTATCCAGTCTTTTGCATTGAGTGTCACATGTATGATTATCTCCCAGTTGGTGAGATGTCATGTGTGTGTGCCCAATGCAAAGAGCTCCTGGCTCTCGGAGGACGTGTCCGTTCTCTTGAGGCTAGAGTAGCAGACTTGGTGGAGCTGAGGGAGACAGAGAGGTACATAGAGACGACCTACATGGATGTTGTAGAGAAGCCCCACCTCCAGTCTGGTAGCCCCTGTGCTACCTTGGAGGAGGGAGGTCTCCTAGAAGGAGAGCATCACCCTGGTGAAGTAGGAAGTACTCCTGTAGCCAGGACCTGCCCACTAGGGGATGTACTAGCCTCTCGCACCGAGGATATGTCTCCAAGTGTTGCCAGGGAGGGAAGGGTTAGGACAGCGGTTGTAGTTGGTGATTCAATCATTAGGCATATAGATAGCTGGGTGGCTGGTGGACGTGAGGATCGCCTGGTCACTCGCGTGCCTGGTGCAAAGATGGCGGACCTCACGTGTCACCTAGATAGGATTTTAGATAGTGCTGGGGAGGAGTCGGCTGTCTTGGTACATGTGGGTATCAATGACATAGGAAAATGTGAGAAAGAGGTTCTGGAAGCTAAATTTAGACTCTTAGATAGAAAGCTCAAATCCAGAACCTCTAGGTTAGCATTTTCTGAAATGCTACCCGTTCCACATGCAGGGCCCAAGAGACAGGCAGAGTTCCGGAGTCTCAATGCATGGATGAGACGATGGTGCAGGGAGGAGGGTTTTAGATTTGTTAGGAACTGGGCAACATTCTGGGAAGGGGAGCCTATTCCGAAAGGATGGGCTCCACCTTAACCAGGGCGGGACCAGGCTGCTGGCATCGGCATTTAAAAAGGAGATAGAGCAGCTTTTAAACTATAAACGGGGGGAAGGCCGACAGTCACTCAAAAGCGCATGGTTCGGGACAAGGTATCTTTCAAAGATATCACCAAAACAGGGAAGATAGGGTATCCTGATAGTGAGGTTGCAAAAGAGACCATAGTAGATCAGGTATCCTTAAATAAAAATAAAAAACAGACAGAAGATTGCAAATTAATACTGTCAAGTACTGAGCATGATGTAAATTGGAACAACAAACATAGTTTGAAATGTCTATATGCGAATGCCAGGAGCCTAAGAAATAAGATGGGAGAGTTAGAATATATTGCACTAAATGAAAAATTAGATATAATAGGCATCTCTGAGACCTGGTGGAAGGAGGATAACCAGTGGGACACTGTCATACTGGGGTACAAATTATATCGCAGTGATAGGGTGGATCGAATTGGTGGAGGGGTAGCATTGTATATTAACGAGAGCCTTGAATCAAATAGATTGAAAATTCTGCAGGAAACAAAACACTTCTTGGAATCACTATGGATTGAAATTACTTGTGTAAAGGGGAAAAGGATAGTGATAGGAGTGTACTACCGTTCGCCTGACCAGGTGAACAGATGGATGCAGAAATATTTAAGGAAATTAGGGACGCAAACAAACTGGGCAACACAATAATAAAGGGTGATTTCAATTACCCCAAAATTGACTGGGTAAATGTAACATCGGGGCACGCTAGGGAGGTAAAATTCCTTGATGAAATCAAGGACTGCTTTATGAAGCAGCTGGTACAAGAGCCAAAAAGAGAAGGAAAAATTCTAGATCTAGTCCTTAGTGGAGCGCATGATCTGGTGCGGGAGGTAATGGTGCTGGGGCCACTTGATAACAGTGATCATAATATGATCGGATTTGATATTAGCTTTGAAGTAAGTATACATAGGAAATCAAATACGTTAGTGTTTAACTTTAAAAAAGGAGACTATGATAAAATGAGAAGAATGGTAAAAAAAAAAACTTTAGAGGAGCGCCTGTGAGGGTCAAAAATTTACATCAGGTGTGGATGCTGTTCAAAAACACCATCCTTGAAGCCCAGGCCAAATATATTCCGCGTATTAAAAAAGGAGAATGGAAGACCAAACGACAGTTGGCATGGTTAAAAAGGGAGGTGAAGGAAGCTATTAGAGCTAAAAAAAAATCCTTCAGAAAATGGAAGAAGAAACCAACTGAAAATAATAAGAAACAGCATAAGCAACATCAAGTCAAATACAAAGCGCTGATAAGGAAGGCTAAGAGGGACTTTGAAAAAAAGAGTGTGTTGGAGGCCAAAACACATAGTAAACATTTTTTTAGGTATATTAAAAGCAGGAAGCCGGCAAAAGAATCAGTTGGACCGCTAGATGACCGAGGAGTAAAAGGGGCGATCAGGGAAGACAAAGCTGTAGCGGAGAGCAGTGGCGTAGCCAGACCTGAGATTTTGGGTGGGCCCAGAGCTAATATGGGTGGGCACGCACTGTCTATATAAGTATGAGTAGTGTCTCTTGGGATCCTACAAAATAATGCCTTAGAATTCACTTGATGCCTAACAGCTGCCCTGCATCAGTATAACCACATACATCCTTAATGGAAAAATTGATATTTTTAAATATAATTACATTATCCCACAATCTCTCCACTGCAAAATGCTATACACAAACTTGTGCAAAAACACACTCATATCCTTACTAAACCATAACAGCACTAATTCCAAGGACAGGACGAGCTACAACCTTATGCTTGAAAAGGCAGAACTGTAATTACACTAGGCTCTAAGACACCAATACACTACCTTGTGAAAAAAAAAGCAAAACAAAAAGGGCTGCAAATACTACACGCTAGCAGAATACTGCACCTTGATCACACATGAAAAACACATGACACAACAGACATGACACAAGGAACTAGAAATCAAAAAATATGAAGGCAAAATACTGAACTGGAAAGTTCAAGAAGTCAGATTCAGCATGCAGCAATACCAGAAAAATTGAAACTTACATGCAAAATATCACAGATTCACATTTCCAAAAGCTGACATATTCCAATTAATAAATTCTGAATAAAATACTTTTTTCTACCTTTGTTGTCTGATCTATTCGCTTTGGTCCCAGTGTCTTCTGTTTTATGCAGTGTCTTCTTTCCATCTGATATTTTTTCTCTCACCATGTCCACCATCCTCCTGTGTCCTTATGTGTCTTGTACCATCTGTAGCCCTGTCCCTATCCTTCCTCGAGTTTCAGTATCTGCCCTCAACGTGCTCCAAACCAGCCCTTAAACTCAGCAGTTTTCCCTCCATCCATATCCAGCATTTCTCATGTGCTTCTACTTCCTCTGTCTTCCCTCCCCTCCATCCTTGTCCAACATTTTTCTCTCTCTTCCCTGCCCTCCACTCCATCCATGTCCAGCATTTCTCCTCTCTTCCCTCCCCTCCATCCATGCAAATCTCCTCCCTGACTTCTCTCCCCTTCCTCCAGCCATCCATCCAGCAACTCTCCATTCTCCCCTGCCCTCTCCTCCATCCACCCATATCCAGCAAATGTCCTCTGTCCCCTGCATTCATCCATCCATGTTCAGCAATTCTCCTCTCTCCCCTGCCCTCTCCTCCATCCATCCATACCCAGCAAATTTCCTCTTTCCCCTTTCCCCTCCATCCATCCATGTCCAGCAATTTTCCTCCTTCCCCTGCCCTCCGCTCCATCTCCAGCAATTTCTATTCTCTCCCCTGCCCTCCTCTCCATCCATCCATGTCCAGCAACTCTCCATTCTCCCCTGCCTTCTCCTCCATCCATCTCCAGCAAATTTCCTCTCTCCCCTGCCCCCTCCATCAATCCCTGTTGTCCGGCAATTCTCCTCTCTCCCCTGCCCATCCTGTTTCTTTCAATCCCCTTCCCCATTCTATCCGGCATCTCCCCCGCCCCACCCTCAAAAGAACGACAACGTGGATGCAGCAGCTCACAGGTTTGCTTGCCCTGTGTTTTGAGTGAACAGCGACGGCTGCGCGGGGGAGTGGAAACCAAATCACTTCCTTCCTTGCAATGGACTAGATGGGCAGGCTGGCTGGCTCACTTACACACACTCCACTCCCGAAGTTGCAGCGTAAAAGCAGCAAGCAGCGAGCCAGTCTTGATTCCATCCTTCACTTCCTGCCCTCTCTCTGCGCCGTCCCGCCTTCCTCTGATGTCATTTCCTTTTGGGCGGGCGGGACGCTGAGAGGGCAGGAAACGAAGGACGGAGTCCAGACTGGCTCACTGCTTGCTGCTTTTACGCCCGCTCGCCGCTGCGGGCAAAAAACTAAGTCGTCGTCGTCGTTGTCGTGGAAGGTGAGGGTTGCAAAAGACTGGGTGGGCCTGGGCCCACCCAGGCCCACCCGTAGTTACGCCCCTGGCGGAGAGATTAAATGAATGCTTTGCTTCAGTCTTCACCGAGGAAGATTTGGGTGGAATACCAGTGCCAGAAATGGTATTCGAAGCTGACGAGTCGGAGAAACTTAATGACTTCTCTGTAAACCTAGAGGATGTAATGGGGCAGTTCTACAAACTGAAGAGTAGCAAATCTCCTGGACCGGATGGTATTCATCCCAGAGTACTGATAGAACTGAAAAATTAACTTGTGGAGTTATTGTTAGTAATATGTAATTTATCCTTAAAATCGAGCATGGTACTGGAAGATTGGAGGGTGGCCAATGTAACGCTGATTTTTAAAAAAGGTTCCAGAGGAGAACCAGGAAATTATAGACTGGTGAGCTTGACGTCAGTGCCGGGCAAAATGGTAGAGACTATTAAAGAACAAAATTACAGAGCATATTCAAAAGCATGGATTAATGAGACAGAGGGGCATAATCGAACGGCGCCGGCCATCTATATGGCAGCATTTGTAGTGCACTGGTCCCCCTCACATGCCAGGACACCAACCGGGCGCCCTAGGGGGCACTGCATTGGACTTCAAAAATTGCCCCCAGGTGCATACCTCCCTTACCTTGGGTGCTGAGCCCCCCAAATCCCCCCCAAAACCCACTCCCTACAACTCTATAGCACTACCATACTCCTAAGGGGTGAAGGGGGGCAACTATATGTGAGTACAGTGGGCTTTGGGGGGGGGGTTTGGAGGGCTCCCATTTACCACCACAAGTGTAACAGGTAGGGGGGGGGATGGGCCTGGGTCCACCTGCCTGAAGTGAACTGCACCAACTAAAAACTGCTCCAGGGACCTGCATACTGCTGTCATGGAGCTGCGTATGACATCTCAGGCTGGCAAAAAAATTATTTTTATTCTTATTTTGTTTTTTGGGTGGGAGGGGATTGGTGACTACTGGGGGAGTAAGGGGAGGTCATCCCCAATTCCCTCTGGTGGTCATCTGCTCAGTTGGGCACTTTTTGAGGCTTGGTCCTAAAAATAAATGGACCAAGTGAAGCCGGCGAAGTGCTCGTCAGAGCTGGCCTTTTTTCCATTATCGGCCAAAGCTGGCCATCTCATAACCACGCCCCCGTCCCGCCTTCCATACCCTGCAGAAACGCCCCCTTTAACTTTGGCCAGCTCTGCGATGGAAAGCAGTTGGAGCCGGCCAAAATCGGCTTTCGATTATACCGATTTGGCCGGGTTCAGGAGATGGCCGTCCATCTCCCGATTTGTGTCGAATGATGGCGGCGATCTCCTTCGAAAATAAGCAGGAAAGTCAACATGGATTTAGTGAAGGGAAATCATGCCTGACCAATCTACTGCATTTCTTTGAAGGGGTGAACAAACATGTGGATAAAGGTGAGCGGGTTGATATTTTGTATCTGGATTTTCAGAAATACCTCATGAAAGACTCCAGAGGAAATTGGAGAGTCATGGGATAGGAGGTAGTGTTCTATTGTGGATTAAAAACTGGTTAAAAGATAGAAAACAGAGAGTAGGGTTAAATGGTCAGTATTCTCAATAGAGAAGGATAGTTAGTGGGGTTCCCCAGGGGTCTATGCTGGGACCGCTGCTTTTTAACAAATTTATAAATGACCTAGAGAGTAACTAGTTGGGTAATTAAATTTGCTGATGACACAAAGTGAGGCCCTTACGAGGCTGGGAGACTGGGCATCTAAATGGCAGATGATGTTTAATGTGAGCAAGTGCAAAGTGATGTATTTGGGAAAGAGGAACCTGAATTATAGCTACGTCATGCAAGGTTCCATGTTAGGAGTCACGGACCAAGAAAGGGATCTAGGTGTTGTCGTTGATGATACATTGAAACCTTCTGCTCAGTGTGCTGCTGCAGCTAAGAAAGCAAATAGAATGTTAGGTATTATTAGGAAAGGAATGGAAAACAAAACTGGGATGTTATAATGCCTTTGTATCGCTCCATGGTGCGACCGAACTGAGGGGAGATATGATAGAGGTCTATAAAATAATGAGTGGACTGGAACGGGTAGATGTGAAGCGTCTGTTTACGCTTTCCAAAAATACTAGAACTAGGGGGCATGCGATGAAGCTACAATGTAGTAAATTTTAAAACTAATCGAAGAAAATATTACTTCACTCAACGTGTAATTAAACTCTGGAATTTGTTGCCAGAGAATGTGAAAAAGGCGGTTAGCTTAGCGGAGTTTTAAAAAGGTTTGGACGGCTTCCTAAAGAAAAAGTCCATAGCAGAGACGTAGCCATACAGCCAGTTTTGGGTGGGCCTGAGCCCAAAGTGGGTGGGCACAAAATTTTCTCTGCTCCGCCCTACCTCCACCTCAAAATATAAATACTTTAGCTAATGAGGAGCTGAAGACTTTCTCTGAAGGTGGCCAGAACTCTCTTTTATCAAGCTTGGCGCGCAGCAGCAATGACCCTAAGCCACTGATGCCAGCACTCCACACATGCTTAGCTGTTGATGGCTCAAGGATGCTGTTGCCAGAGCTTGGCAGAAGGGAGTTCTGGCCGCCTTTGGAGGAGGTCCTTAGCTGGGGATGCCTGGGAATCCTCACCAGCTATACAGCAAGGGTTAGGACTGGTGTTAGACCTGCTTGGGCCCAGGTCAGAAAATAAAGGAGTGCTCCCCTCCCCAATTCCCTCTCCTCTTTGCCTCCCCTCCAATTTCCCACCTGCCATTACTATCACACCAACAGACCCTCACCAAATACAGAACAAGGGATCACAAATAAAAATATTTAGACAAAAATTGAAAGGGAACCCTAAGAAGTTAAACATAGCATTACTGCAACACTGGAGACATAAAACAGAGATGCATTTCCTTTTCTACAGAACACAATACAAAGACATTTGCTATGCACATTTCCAAAACAGTGGTGTAGCCAAGGGTGGGCCCAGGTGGGCCCAGGCCCACTCACTTTGGGCTCAGGCCCACCCAGTAATGGCACACCTATGATGTGGCTGGCAGGGATGCCCAAGCCCTACCAGCCAAAAACACCCAACAACTGTTCCTCCTGCATACCTTGCAAATAGCAGATCTTTGCCTGCAGCGAGCAGCAATTGATACATACTGTTCGCACTGGCCCCACAACCTTCCATCTGATATAAATGGAAGTTGCATCAGAGGGAAGGCTGTGGGGCCAGTATGAGCAGTGTGTATTAGTTGCTGCTCGCTGCTGATGAAAATCTGCTATTTAAAAGGTATGTGGGGGAGGGGATGTTTGAGAAACCATATGGCATGCAGGCGAGAGAGGGAGAGACCAAATCACTTGAGGGACAGGGCGGACTTCTTCTGCCCACCTATCTTGGGCCCAGGCCTACCCAAAATTGGGTGTCTGGCTACGCCCCTGTTCCAAAAGCTAACATATTCCATTTAAAACATTCAAAATAAAATGCTTTGTTTCTACCTTTGTTGTCTGGACATTTTATTTTTCCATCTTGCTGGTTCCAATTTCTCTTTTCTGATTTCCTCTCTGTCTGCTAATTCTTCTTCAAGCGGTTGCAGTCCATTTGTCTTTTGTCCTCTCTCCTGTCTGTTCCCTCACTATTCCTGCCTCTGACATATTGATCATTCCTTTTTAGCTCTTTTCTGCCTCTCTCTCACAGTTCTTCGTCTCCTTTTTACTTTTCAACTACCCATCAAATTTCCATCTTCTTCTTTCACCCACTAGCTCTACCATTCCCCATCTTACTCCTCCCCACCCCTACTTTCTCTTTTATCTTTAATCTATTCCCCATTACCATATTTCTACCCTCTGTAATCACTATCTCTCATTCATTTCCTTGCCACCCCTCCTCCCCCTCTTGGCCTCTCCCACAGGGTTCCATCATTCCCATCGTCTTCCTCCCTCCACCCTTCTAACCAGCATCTGATCCCCTCCCCACCCCACCCTGGTAGCCTTATATTTTCCTGCCCCTTCTCTTTTCATTCCTATCCTCTCCCCCATGGCCCAGCATTTCCTCCCCTCACCACCTACTGTGTACCTCTCCCTCCCTCTCATCCACCCCCATGTCTATCTCCCCCTCTCATTCCCACTGTCCACCATCTCTCTCTCCCTTTCCTTTGTGTTCTGGGTCCAACATCTCTCTCCCCTTCCCATACAGCATCTCTACCTTCCTCCCCTCTACCATCATGTCCAACATTTCTCTCTCCCTCTCCCTTGTGTTCTGGTCTCTCTCCCCCTCCTCCCCTCTACCATCATGTCTAACATTTCTCCCTTCCCTATACCCCTTTGTCCACCATTTCTCCCTCCTCTCCACCCCTATGTTCAACATTTCTCCCCCTCTCACCACCTATCCCCTCTCACCACCTATCCCCTCTCTATGCAGCATGTCTCCCTCCCCTCCACCTCATATGCAGCCAAGACTGCTCCCTTCCTCACCCCTCCACCTCTTGCTGCATCTCTACCTTCTTCCCTGTGCAGCATCTCCCCCACCCACCATGCCTCATCTTTCCATCTTCCCTCCCCCCTGTGCAGCATCTTTCCTTCAATCAGCTTGTGTTTTAAGTTTGGTGGCTGATCAGAAGTAAACTCCCAACACTGACTGAAAAAGAAAAGGGCACATTTCCCTGAAACACATCCAGCTGCAAGCTATGCCAAAACATTTCACAAGACCCCACAGTCATTCACAAGGGAAAAATATTCAACATAAAAGGACTATTTTACATGCTCATCTTCCAATGTGGTATATATCATTCAGTGTAAAAAATGTAACGAAGGATGCTATAATGTGAAAAAGGCGGTTAGCTTAGCGGAGTTTTAAAAAGGTTTGGACGGCTTCCTAAAGAAAAAGTCCATAGCAGAGACGTAGCCATACAGCCAGTTTTGGGTGGGCCTGAGCCCAAAGTGGGTGGGCACAAAATTTTCTCTGCTCCGCCCTACCTCCACCTCAAAATATAAATACTTTAGCTAATGAGGAGCTGAAGACTTTCTCTGAAGGTGGCCAGAACTCTCTTTTATCAAGCTTGGCACGCAGCAGCAATGACCCTAAGCCACTGATGCCAGCACTCCACACATGCTTAGCTGTTGATGGCTCAAGGATGCTGTTGCCAGAGCTTGGCAGAAGGGAGTTCTGGCCGCCTTTGGAGGAGGTCCTTAGCTGGGGATGCCTGGGAATCCTCACCAGCTATACAGCAAGGGTTAGGACTGGTGTTAGACCTGCTTGGGCCCAGGTCAGAAAATAAAGGAGGGCTCCCCTCCCCAATTCCCTCTCCTCTTTGCCTCCCCTCCAATTTCCCACCTGCCATTACTATCACACCAACAGACCCTCACCAAATACAGAACAAGGGATCACAAATAAAAATATTTAGACAAAAATTGAAAGGGAACCCTAAGAAGTTAAACATAGCATTACTGCAACACTGGAGACATAAAACAGAGATGCATTTCCTTTTCTACAGAACACAATACAAAGACATTTGCTATGCACATTTCCAAAACAGTGGTGTAGCCAAGGGTTGGCCCGGGTGGGCCCAGGCCCACTCACTTTGGGCTCAGGCCCACCCAGTAATGGCACACCTATGATGTGGCTGGCAGGGATGCCCAAGCCCTACCAGCCAAAAACACCCAACAACTGTTCCTCCTGCATACCTTGCAAATAGCAGATCTTTGCCTGCAGCGAGCAGCAATTGATACATACTGTTCACACTGGCCCCACAACCTTCCATCTGATATAAATGGAAGTTGCATCAGAGGGAAGGCTGTGGGGCCAGTATGAGCAGTGTGTATTAGTTGCTGCTCACTGCTGATGAAAATCTGCTATTTAAAAGGTATGTGGGGGAGGGGATGTTTGAGTGTGTTCTTAGCATTGGCGATGAACGC